>NW_020273428.1:802797-1012473 GCF_003268045.1 Sipha flava
TTGTTTTTTTATAATTTCCTTACATTAAGAATACTATTTTATAAAATTTTTAAAAGACCTTTGGAGGGGATCTAACTCCCAAATCCCCCATTGTATACACCCTTGCAATAGTAGTATAATTACGAACCAGATGATCACCAATCAATGGTACGGCAAAAGGTTAGTAATAGTGTTAAACGTAAGGTAGTGGAACAGTTGAGCGAGCGTCCCTCCAACATTATTTATTCTGAGATGTCAAGTACAGTACTCAATGTACTGGGGTCAAATAGCGTTACATTGATCAGAAAAAATATACACACTGCAAGAATGAATGTTCATCTGAAGTTACCGCGTGACTTTTTATAATTACATTTGACGCTTTTTAACGTAATTAATAAAATGCGAACCAAAAATAATGGAAATTGAATTTTTTTTAAACGATGTTCAGAATAATATAATATGTTTTCGAATCAGATAAACCTTAATTTTTTAAAATTATGTGATTCAATTTTTATGGACGGTACTTTTTCAAGTTACCATTTTTCTTTTAAACAATTTTTTATGATACGAGTACATGGATATAAAAGCAAAAGTAGCTCATACGTACCTTTGTTTTTTCGTTATTGCCTAGTAAATTGCCTTGTAATGCGTCAAGACTATGCGTCTTAGACCACCTCAAAGGTTGTTTGTCTGACTATATTCCAAATAGAGTCTTCAGTGATTTCAAATATACACAATAAAAATAGTGTAGACAGTCCTAAGTCTGTTTATAAAATGGAAAGGAAAATTTTTTTTAAATAAAATAGCATGGTATATACCATATATCCTAGATATATATTTTGAGTGACCGCAACTAGTATACACCGTTTTAAAATGTGTTACTGCCGAAAAATGTTATTGATTCATAGGAGAAGAGATTTTCGCGCTCACACTGATTTACTTCTACATGTATCATATGCGTATCACGAAAATGAACTTTATAACGGATGGACTAGCAGACCGTTTTGCTCTAATGTTTTATCATCACCGTTGATTGTCGTTGGCACATATGTCCCAGCGTATACTTTATTACTTTATTATGTGACCTGTCGTGTTCGTCCGCCATGTGCACATCACATTTTTCTAAACAATAATATTATCGACGACTAAACTGTCGACGAAAGTAGATGTTATCTACTTTCGTTGACATTTTAGATTAACGACATTGCGTTGGTAAAATTTGATACCCGTTGGTGCGCAAATGGTATATGCATATGGTAAGTGCAGACATCGGTTCTTAAACCCAAGAACTGGAAGGCATTAAAAATAATATTTGATTTTTATTCTGAAGTAATTCAACTGCAGAAATTATATAGTAATACGAATTAGAATATGGAAAATTAAATCTCTAATGTGTAATTGACAGTATAAATTGCTATTTATTGAAAAGTACTTATCGGTGAAAATGATATACTATATGAGTATATAGCTGCATACAAACTGAATCCCAATATAACTTTTCATGACGAAACGAGTTCCGGTTTGTGTTTTTATGGCACATGCCAATTGAGTTCATGTTTTAATACTAATTGGGTCTAGCCAAATTTAAAAAAAACCATTTTCCTTCCCATTTTTCAGACTTAGAATTGTCTGTAACAAAAACTCTACATGCATGGTTAAAATGTTTTTTATTTTTTTTTTTTTTAATATTTTATCATTTTATAATGTAATATGATATGAATAATTTGTGTACAATTAAATAAATATAGGTAATGAAAAAATAACATTTTTTATATTGGTAAAAATGTATGGGATAAGTATTGTACATATTACAATCTAGTTATTTTGTTATGAACAATATAACGTCTCCATACCTAAACGTATATTATAGGGCATCTAGACCGAGCGGCATAAGTGTGACAATAACATATATTTTAATGCCACGTGGCATATTCTCCGCTGTGTCTGAACTCTGGACGGTTGATTTTAGATTTTACTCAAAATAATCCTCGGACTCGATTCATATACTATTAGTTTTCTAACCTCGGACTCAATTAATATATGTTTCGTTTGTATCTGGGCCTCAATTATTAGATTATTTTTTTCTCGTTTAGGTATAAGGACTCAATTAACATACAACGCTACATATTTACTGGTAAAAATAATGGAATTATCTTTTTTTTTCAAAAATATCGATAAAATAATTTTCGTTTAACAAAAAGTGCAAAATACAATAAATAAGTTCTTCATTTATATATCTATTATTGAATAATGAAAATATATGAAAAAATAAATATTATAGTCATGTTATTATGAAATTTGTTGATTTGTATTATGTATTTTTAAATTTAAAATATTTTATACATAGAAATGCGAGTAAAAATCAAAGTACAAACAATTTAAAATTAAATATATACAAGATGGCTTTAATTGCAATGAAAAAGTTAATTTTTCTAATTAATATCACAATTTTAAAAAGAAATTGTTTTAATTCTACTATTAATATTCGTAATGTGTATTTGCTATTGTTATTGAGAACATACGTATTTTTATTACGTGTAATTCGCTAATTACATTTACATATGTAGGTATAAATTTGAATATTGTGAAAAATATAATTATTATGCTCATTTTATTCCGCAGAATCTCTGGTAATCGATTTAAAACTTACGTCATTGGTAAATCGTGTTTAGGAAGAAAATAATACATTTTTTTAATCCTAGTTCTAGTCACATTATTCAACGATGCTATTGTGTATACATAGTATATAAGATAATGTTAGTGTATTTGTATATATATTTTTTTTTGTTTTCGAGACATCAAACGAGTCCATTACGCGATTAACTCGTTAACCGAAAAGGCAAAATATAATTTACAAAGGATTTTTGATTGATGAACTGTAGTTTCGGTGCGAGGCATAGAAATTATTAATAGTATTCCAACACTAAAACCGTATCTCATCCTGCGCTTCGTGCGTCATAATTATCGTAAATTGTATATTAAATGCATGTCGTATTCACTCACTTATTCTTACCCGACGCATTGATTTTGAGTTAATATAATATTGTATATGATCGTCCGTCCGATCGTTAATCACCGTAAAATCATGATTATTATTACAATATGTATGTTAAGTTTCCGAACAAATGTTTCATACAGATCAAATACTCGTCATCTACTGACAAACCACACGCATCAGTTTACAAAATAGGCTAATACGAAATTATTGGTTGTTATCTAGTTTAAACGTTTTATGACGGTATTATACGACAATACATCGTATATATTATAATATAATAGTGCACGTGCGTTGTTCGATTTATAATAGTCTCCGAAACGATTTTAGATTTATTCAAGATTTGCATAGTTGTGTAACAATAAACAATTTCGCAGAGCCTTAGAGGTGCAGATCAGCATTAACTAGTAGTTTAAAAACTCAAGCCTAATTGAAAAGCTGATTAGTTTTGAACTGTTTAACTTAATTGCTGTAGGTTGGTTTTTTTTCGAATGAACTTGTAAAAATCGAAGTAGTTTAAACAACAAAATGTAATAAATTCGTTTTTGCAGTTAAGGTAAAATTAAGCATGCACTTGATGTCGTTATTTTTAAGTTTGAGTAACAAAAATTTATAGGTATAAAAGCATACATTTTCACTAAAGCGTGCATTTTGTTTAAAAAAATTGCTATTATTTTCATTCTCTTTCCGTTCAACTTTGAAGTCTACAAAGCAGAAATAAAGTTTTGATTTCACGAAAAACAAAGTGATAAAAATCTTTATGGGATAATTATGCGTTCTAATAGCAGTGACTAGGATTCGATTTATAGTTCGTTAATTTAGGGACGCATGCGACTAAAACGATTCTGCAATATTTTAAACACAAACACGATTAAATGTAAATATTGAAATGTTGACGATTATTCTTGCACACGTTTTTTTTATTACTAAGTAACTAATTATTAATCAGTAATTACCGTTTATCGACTAGAACGTTCCAACAATATGTATTGCATTTATGTAATGTCGAATGCACTATGACTTGTTCGTTCCCATCGCGCACGAGAAACATAAATATCCATGTACGTACAATACTAAGTGTTGTACGATTTATATAAATACATGTATAATATTTGTATACATCAGTGATGACCAACCTTTTTTATCAATAGTCAATAGACAAAAAAATTCTAGGTGGACCAAGAACTTAAACTTTTTCTTTTCAGTACTTTTGAGTAATATAATATATTTTATTATACGAGTAGGTACAATTGTATATAGGTACAGTAATATATTTAATTATTTATTATATATTGACTGTAATAAACGTAAAAAAAAATTAAAATATAAATAGGTATATATTTCTTTATAATGTGAGTATAGTTTTTCCACAGAGAACATCAATATTAAGTTCTAATTTGATATAGTTCACACCGAATAACGGCATAGAGATGTTTATTTATTATGTGAACCCAATTTTTGCCTTTATTGATTTTCATAGTTTAAAATACTTGCTTACAAAGTTGAATCGAATATTGACTTTGGAAAACCTCTTAAGATAAGGTTTTAATAGAACTCAACAAGATTTTTAGAATTTTAATAATGTTGAAATTATATTTTTATATAATTATTAGATTGATGTGCAATGATTTATATTTTTAAAGAAGTTTCAATATTTTCCGAATCCATGTTAAAAGAATTTTTAAATAAATTATTAATCTATCAATTTACTCGAATGTCTTTAAAACTATATTAACCTTCTGGTGTAAGTTTGTTGATAATGTTGATGTATCACTGTTTTGGAAGTACTTCACAGTTTAATTTTTCTAAAGTATCACAACATTCAAAATGGCAAAAATCAAATTTTTCGATTCGATTTGATACTTTAACGGGTCGGATAATAAATTATCATGAGTCATAGTTGGTCACCTGGTATACACTATGGACGATGAAATAAGATTGTTTTTAAATGTGCACCACGGTTACCGCAGAAATGATATCGCATAGAATCCGTGCAAAGGTATGCCAAAGGTTCTGATCCAAAACAAATGTGGACTGTGGTCCAAATATAATAATAATAATAATAATAATAATATATATTTAAAAAAAAAATCCAATAAAATATAACAACAGAGCCATTGACGTAAAATGTCCGATGAACCGATGAGGTGATATTTTACTGTGTGTGTTATATACATGATAATAAAAATAACAAAAACAACATGTGCCAACCGAAAACCAAATCTAATAATAACAAGAATAATAAAAATAAAATGGGATTAAAGTCTGATTCGATATTTTTGTCCGAAACCCATGAATGACTTTACTTACGCACGCTCGAAACGGTTCGAGTAAAGTACTTCCGGGCATAATAGCGGATGCAGAGCGATTACGAATAACGCCTAATATTTTAAAACAGTATAACAACTTTTTTTCAACATTATTCTTGCTACATGGGTGCGTCATCGCGAGAGGGGATACTCGAAACTCCACCCGCTCGAGGTGAACATATTATACCCGAGATGAATAATTTAGGCGAAACGAATTCTGCAAAAACCGTTTTAGCGACCGTGAATATTTTTATTTTTCTCCGAAATAAGTAAAAGCTTAATTTTAAAATTTTTGTTTAGTGTCTGCATTATATATATATATATATATATAATATTTTAGGTATACAGCATAATGTACACTTAAAAAATATAAATCAGGTTTTAACGATAAACGGTTTTTTTTTTAAAGAGTTTTTAAGCTTGACAAGGTAATTAAAAAACGTATTATTATTTCAAAAGATGGTCCCTAGTCGTTATTTAATGTTAAAAAAATGCAAAATGGTGTTTGGGGTATGATGGGAGGTGGAACCTCCCTCGAGCTTCTTCATGCGGTACTTAAATGTATAAAACTTTTTTTTTGTATATGATTATACAGATTGATACGGATAGGAACGTTGGCCATTATATATGAAGAAAAAACTTAAGTGGCCAACAGTTATACAAATATGTATATCAATACTATGGTAATTTAGGATAAGATAATACATTTAAAAAATACAATTTCATTATACCTAGTATACTGGGTTGGTCAAATTTTGTATCGATCGCGTTTTTAAAGAAAAAAAAACACTAAACGTTTGTTTGCTTAAAAGGATATTTGAATAGCTGCAGCTAATTCGCGTCTACTCGTATGTATAAATATAAAAAAATGTAAATTAAATGTTAGGTATAAAATATCGAGAAAGCAATTCAAAGCGGTTCATAATAACAATTTTCTTTTGTACAATTAAAAATATGTAATTTTTCACAAAAGAGAAGTTAAAAATATAAATGAAGTAGCCTACGCGAAGACAGCCTAACGCGAAATTTCACGATTTCCCCTAAATGCCAACCAACCCTGAGTATAATAGGTTCGTTTCGAATTTTTCTCAAGCACTCGTTGATTTCACGGTCCACGTGATGTTTTCCAGACTCGTGTTTTTTCTCACGAGTTGTTTATGTCGAACAATAAATACATGCACGAATATATAATATTTAATGTATCGCGTTTTCTCTGTCAAATACGACGTTGCTCAGACGAGGAGAGAAATTTACGGCGGGAAAACGTATTACGTATATCGTCCTGTGTACGGATACACTTAACGCGCGCATATATTTAAATATATGTATAATGTACGCACCGTTCGCGAACGTTGGCGAATTAATCATCGGCAAACGCAAATGATTTATGCACGCGTAGGAAAACGGAAATCTTTTTTTTATGCAATAATGTTGACACGGAACCGAATGGCAGAATTATTCAAACGACAGCCCTCTGGGTAAATACCAAAACGATAATATTCGACCGGCTTTGCGTACGTGTGATCCTCGGGTTTCGAGTAACTTATACTAATGATACTGTTATAATTAATATACTACTGGTGTTGCTTGTTTAGCTTATACTACGAAGAATTTATCGTTACAACTTCTTCATCACTACAACACAATAATTACGCTGTAACACTGGGACTAGCGGAATACAGACCTATTGCTAAGAGTAACAGATTTATGGAAGTAGTTTATATGCTTCTGAACTTCTGTGGGCAGGAAAATTGTAACTTCCATGATGCAATGAAATCAAGAAAAATTAGAAGCTAAGTAAAAAAAAAAATCATTTCAAACCGAAAAAAAAGCAAAGATTGATTACTTAAAATGTTGAGGCCTGATAATCTGAAAATATGGCAATATATTTATATATCATAGGTTAAATAAAATTTAATAATAAATTGATTAAAATTCGTTAAAGAAAAAATGTTGATTAATTTATAGTACTATCGAATAATAAAACAAAAAACAAAAACTTTATGTATTGTGTTATTTGAGGAGGAGGGGGTATAATATCTTGCTATACGTATACTTGAAAAATAAGTTTGGAACGCCACTGACTGGGCCACGCTGCAAGCGCAATCACAGATGGAATTAAACTATGTGTCAAAATTGTTACGAAGAGATCGTAATAATTATATTCGAAATTGAGCAGATTTTTTAAACAAAAAGTTTACTGATTCATCTTTTAGACTTTTATTCTGATGATGAACATCGTGAGGAATTTTTTAAGATTTTTTCGAGTAGAAGTATCATAGTCCCAGTGAATTATTTCTAAGCATGCATTGTATATGCTTGAGACGAAATGTATGTTCGTAGATATACTATAGAAATCGATAGGAGAACGTTCAAATGGTCTATCTTTATATTTTCGTCTTGAAAACATTTGGGTTTTATGGTTCGTTACAATAGCAACGCGTCGAGTATTATAAAATAATATCCATTTGCATAATATCAAAGGAACTTTATCGCAGTGATTATTCGCAAAGAATGGTCCCGTCACGGTATCGACCGCTACTGGTCCGGCACAAAACATCGAACTCTACGCTAGTCCTAATTCTAACATTAGATCCATGCATGCGTTTCGTTTTTAAAGTAACTAAATGGGTTTTTCTTACGGTCCAGACTTATTTGCCGAATTAAATTTCCTGATCTCTGGTCTTAAGCCCATGCAATTAAATAATTTTTGTGCGCAATATTCTTACGTTCGAATTAATGACCAAATTATCTTACAAACAACAGTCTAAAAATAATAATAACAATAAAATAAAATAATAATAATAAAATAATAATATAATAAAAATATAACAACAGTCTGAGCAATTAGTGGAAGCAACTTCAACGTTGAGTCGTTTTATAACTTTCTAGCCAATTTGCTTAATGAATATCTAACCGACCTAGTGCACTGACAAATTTTTATTCAAGTATTTGAATTGTTTACGTAAAATTACCGACTGCACGTTGTATATAATTGTTATTAAGCGCTTTACCACGAGAAATGTTTTATAAAATTCGAAATTTTCAATTTCAAGAAAAACTTATTCGTACACAATTCCGGCTAAAGTACTCTGATTATAATTAAATATAGTTCACTGTGACTTTTTGTGTATACGCGTTTAAACTTTAAATTACGATTAATTTGATTGTTTTGATTGTTTTTTTTTCTCATCGTGTAATTTATAATTTTCATTCCGAACAGTTAAACATTTACTAAATAGAGATAATAATTACATTACATTCCTGTATATATTATTATTAAAAAATGGAGTGTGACCATTTTTTTATTTATACTTTATGACAGTGTAATTTATGAAGTTCTTTTTTAATTTATATAAACTTGCTGGTAACTAAAATTTTGAATTTTAATTACGACAGACATTGGTAACGATCGTGACAAATTAAGTATATATGGTATTCAAAAATAGCGTGAAAGTTTTGGTAATGGAACTTACAATGTAAGCAAATTTTCACTTGGAAATGTTATTTGAACAACGATTATTCATAATGAATTCTAAGATTCTATAGGTTTGATGGCTTCAGTAACTCTTCGAACTTGGTGAGGTGGTTAAAGCACAAATAGTTATCGATGCTCCACACCACCTGTAATGTGATGCTATATTGTTATATTATTGATCGAATTAAGTTTTCGCTTTTTTTTTTTCTTTATCGTAGGAAGACAAGACGGTGAATGTTTTATATGATATTATTTGAACCACACATTGAGTGTAAAACGTCTAAAACGTTTTAGCTGTAAAAGATCACATTTCCCGTAGCAACTCGCCGCGTTCAAATGTATTGCTCGATCCTACTTTAAATTCTATTATACCCAGTATAAATGTAAATATAATGTACATCCGAGTCCGTCGGATTACGAAAAGTATACGATACAATATTTGTATGTATACAATACTATCTCATAGTCATCTTCACGGTCGTTTTATATAGTTGCAGCAGGTTAGGTTAATAGTATACTTCACCTTTAATACTTCAAAACGTTATATAAATCTTATAATATTGTTAATTTATAATTACTCAGATAATTGTTCCTGACCTTCTACAAGTTTTACATAGTTCGGTAGGTTTTTGGTACTCGTAGACGACTATCTCAATTGCACTTACACAATAATTATTACAATCGAACCGAGATAGGTTTCAAGACCATACGCATGCAGTCGTATGCGCGTCGATTAGCTGACTACATACGATCTCGACTACCGCAATATTCTCGTCGTTTTACGTGGTATAGTAAATTAATGTTGTATTATTCGTGTTATATTTCCATATATGTGTATGGTATCGATAAATAATAAGTTACGTCGAGGCATTGATTTGTCGACATTAAATTATTAAAACTGGATGTTTGACTTGAATGTCAAATCGTGAGCAGATGTGGATGAAAAAAAAAAAAAAATAAAGGAAAAAACGGCACTTTATAACGTTTTCAGTACAAGGATATTGCAATTGCAAAGAATTTGTTTCATTAATAATTTAATCGAACGTCACTGCAGATGTCGAATAAAATGAAATATAATCAGCTGGCACGTGTGGCAGCCGTAGTTTATGTATTGTATTTGAAAAATCAAAAAGTCTCTAACTGCGCAATAGATTTTATTCAAGCACGTGCGCACGTGGGTGTGTGGGAACAAAGCTGCTAAAAGACAAAAGTAAGCGATCCGGATATACGAACAGCTACGTTGAAGTAAACGATAGCTAAATAACAAATAAAAACACTTGGGACGAGAACTTTCCATTCTAGCAGTGGGTTTTGGCGGTTTATTATGTATTCATAATGCCAAAGGGATATTTTTAAAGGAAATTCCATATCAATCGGATAACCTACCGCTACACATATACGAACTTTGTAAAGCGAATAACGGATATGATACGACGAAGGGATCGATAGCTTTTTCCAAGAATCCCTGCTACCTGCGCACAATGCGAACAGATCAACAAAAGTTGCTGGATAGACATCGCAAGGGCCACGCACATGGGTGGGATGAGTAGAGAGGACCGCCTATAATGTAATATATAAAGTGTTGTCCCGTTTCCCGATCAGTTTAGAAACTTCACCAATCACTATAGAACTAACAGTAGATCATCCATGTACTTGTATAATAGCATCATCTTTGGGTATAATATGTCGTTTGTAAGTGATTTAAATAAAAACTCCGCAACAAAAAATATGTTGGTGCTTTTTTTTTTTATGGAGTATTTTTTAGACCGGAAGAATTCTACTGCTTGAGAAATGTTAGACGGGGAAAATGTAAACCACAACTGTAGAACATAAGCAAAGCGAATTAGCGAATCGTTCAATCGATCAATTCAATCAATCTATAAAATGAAAAAAATAATCGTCTCTCAATGTTATATACATTTCATTGTACTTAAATATTACAATTTATACTTCAGTATAGGAGTATAGACTATAGGAGTACTTTTAATATTTCCAAAACTCGAACCCCGATAAGTCGAAAACCGACAACTCGCGAAATATGTATATTTAGCGAACACAAATTCTGTTTTATTACTTTCAGGACTTGAGTCGTAAGACTTTTGCGATATCGTAGTTAGAATTCTATCTGAACTAGTACACTTATACGAAAAAAAATTTAGAATTAAACTTTTCCCAACTGAACCGGAGATTGACTGCCGATCGAAACATCATTTACTTATCCAATTATAGGCTCATTAAACGTTAATTGTCGTCATCACTTAGCAACAAATCCAGACAAAAAAAATGATAACTGTTAGATGTCATATTTATGACATGTATATTGAATTTAAATCCTCAATGATCAAAAAAATAAATAAATAAATAAATAAATAAATAAATAGTTAATCCGTTCTTAACTTAATGCTAGACATGATTATTTTAAGCAGTCAGTGTGTACGGATGATTTGTGACACAATGGCACGATGCATATCATATACGTTTACAAGGCTTATTGAAAGTCTTGTTAAAAATATTATAAATTGTAATTTATTCGTTTCAATCAGTTTTCAGACGATAAATATATTATGAACACATCATCATAATTCAGGGTCAAGATAATTCGTAAGTATCTTTTATAAATTTTATGATTTAGTCGTATACTCGTATTTTATACAAGTGGACGCACACACATGCGTGATAATAAATCATTTAAAAATATTTAATTGTTTATGACGTTTCCCAGTTATAGTGTGGAAAAAAGTGTACAGTACACGTACGTCGGACGGGAATAGATAAAAATAACACATTTGTTAATATATTTTCGCCACTCGTTTTGTATTATTGTTATATTCTTTCGATGAATAATTCGAAAAAAAACATACACCGTCGTAATGAACGTAGTACGAAAATAGGTCTGCATATGTTGTTGTTTTTGCCATTATGGCCATTACTTGACACGCGTAATAATATTGGTAAATAGTGACACGTAATCGTATCGCGTTGTTAACGAGTTACTACCATAGTAACTTGTTATAAAAATACCGCGTGCGTGTGTGGTTAATTGTGTATATAGTTTACGCGAGTCCCGTTTAATAACATCGAATAATAATTTGGGTTAATCGCAAAGCGTAAAACAATCCGTCTAGTACAGTGGCAGCGAGAAGGGGTTGTATTTGAACCACGTGATTCATAAAATGATTAAGGTTAGCGGTCTTTGTTCGAATAAAACGAAGAAAATAATTATTTTGGTAAAATACCCGTACTCCGAACACGTTATAATAATTATATGGAATTTGAAACACTGAAATAGGTATAATTTATGATTTATAAACATTGTTACTTCGTTCAATCTACAAGTATTAATAATTTTGGTGGGTAGCTGGGTAAGTGATCCTATGCAATTGGTGGTACGAATAAAAGACTTCCCGCCACCATTGATTCGGTATACACAAATATCCTACATGTATATAATATTCACCGAGTACACTACTGCTCACTGCCGTAAACTGATCGAAGCACAAGATTATTGTAGAGGCGCCAGGTGATATAGGGGATGAAGTACACATATTATTCTCATACGCAGCCTCTTAATAGATTAATTATATTCTATTTAAACCGACGGTGTGTTGTGAGACCAGTGACGGGTTAACGCCATCAATATATTTGGTGTTTTGGCGACTTGGCCGATGAAATAGTAATAAAACCGATCATTAGGTACACGCCCGATGAAATATTTGCAATGCATTGTGATACAACTATAATCTTTGAGTTTGATAAATGAAATATACATTTTCTATTAATAATAATATATACTGCATACTATTACGGTAAATAACACGATCAAGTACAATGTGTTGAAAGGGTCCAGAGTTTTGACATTCGTGGTCCGTCCAGGGCCGATCAGAGGGGTGGGGACAACGGGATTATTATACCCCAGGCCCCATTGTTGGAATTTTTTTTTGAGGGGGCCCCATAACGTCTTGATATATAATAATTAGTTAAAAAGTCTCGATTACACCGAGCAATTTTACACGCTGCGTGTCGAAGATTTAAGTCGCGCGCGTGTGAGCGTGTAGCGACTTGTCCTATTATATTTAGCGATTAAACTATAAATAATATGAATAATATTAAATTCTGTTAAGTAAGTATGCAATGCAGTACATGGATTTAAATGAGCTTGATTTGTTAAGGTTTGGAAAAAATACGTTTGCAAGAATTCTGTTATTCTCAGTGAGTATTTTGTTTATCACATCTTATTACGGTGGAAGGGTCCTCAAACTAATCCGCCCCTGGCCCCGAAAAACCTTGCCAGTTGCCGATCCCTGGTATAGATCGTCCGCGATGACCATATGAAGCAAACCACCAGTGAACTTTTATCTTGGCAACCACTCGTTCGGTCAATCTCCGGTTACGGGCACGTTGTCCGAAAGCGTCAGCTGCCGAAAACCCGGTCGGTCACCGGGCGACGTTTTCGGCCGTCAACCGGCGTTCACGGGGCGCTGCTGGGGTTGCGGCCGGGGGTGGGTGAAGAATTGAACCGGCGTTATCGGCACGTGCAACGCGCCGCAACCGTACAGGAATAATGTCCCTCCTCTCACCCGTATCGCGGCTTTCGAATCGAACCACAACAATGCGCACACGCACAATGTATATTGTTATCGCGCAATATAATAATAATAATAATAATAATAATATAACCGCTGATTATCGCACTTGTGCAGGTACGGGGCAGGGTAGGGCGGCGAACGCGAGCCGTCGGTCGGTTTTTATCGCAGCAGCCGCCGCCGACGGTTGTACGCGCGCGTTCCGGATGGACGCGGTTTAGTATATCATCGCGTGGTTTGTCGTGCGCATCGACACTTGCCCGCACATCGATCGCCGAACGGCCGCGCGTGCAACCGTCAGTGTGTGCGTGTGTGTGTGCGTGCGCGCGCGGACCCGTGGTCAGAGGTTTTTGAAAACGGTATCGCGAACAAAAAAAAAGAAAAAGACAAATCTGTCGGTTTCGACTGTTCGTTTGGATTTTCTACTGTTTTTTCATTTTTATTCTCGTTGTTTTTTCTTCGTCCGCAGTCGCGTCGACGTGTGTCGGCCAAACGTCGTCTCGTGCTACGTCACCACTACTACCGTCTCGTCCGTTGTCCGCCGCAGAAACTTCAACGTCTTCCGCGCGGACGAAGGTGCGCCCGCCGCAGCCGCCGCCGTCGTCGGTGCACACCGCACCACCTAACCGGTCGACGTTACCCCGCCAACGCCGTCGCATCCGACAGCCCCGCGACCAGCGACCGGCAGCCGCTCGACCATGAAGTTTACGCCCTCCGAATGGATAATACTCGCCGTGGTCGGCTCCGTGCACTTTTGCTGCGCCATCTGCATATCCCTGCAGGCGCCTTTTTACCCGGAAGAAGTGAGTACAACGCGACCGCGTTTGCGCGTTACACGGCCCGAGCGCCCTTCGACGTCCTTTCCGTACGCGTACGGATCAGATCTCCGAGCGACTGCGATGGAACGCTGAAAACGAACGCTGTTGTAATCGCGGTCTCGAAGTGGTCATGTATCCGGAATCCAAATCGACTCTTGCCATCCCGGCCCGCCCGAATCAGGCGTTCCCACACTCCGTAACACGTAGGGATCGGTGCCGCTGATGGTCGACGCGGTTCGCGTACGTTCGGCTGCCGGCCACTCACGTTATCGTCCCTGGCAAGTGCGCGGTCCCAACTTTTCGGCAACGACTTACCCGTCGACGGGTACACGTAGTCTCTCGGACACTCCAACCGTCAACCGTTCACGTGCGCCGCCGCGGGAGAGCCAAATGATTTGAACGGTCCACGCGTATTGTGGTAAACAATCGTTTCGTACGGGCCTCGAGAAATACGTTTCATTTCATTCAAGTTATTGGTAATCATTATTGTTGTAATTGGTATGATTTAAATAAAATAAAAAATTTAACAATATGATCTACAACGATGGTCGAGCATCATAGCGCATTTTCTCATACGACTTGTACGATTATAATCATATACTCAAACCGTCGGTAGATAAGGACCGTGTCGAAAAAAATAATTAATTATTTACTTGTGTTAGCGCAAGTTGATTATGAGAAAGAATATGGACCTAACATTGTGTTTCTCGTGACGTCACGATGTTACAGTACTGCCGAGTAAATAGTAATAATAGGTGTGTTGCGTGAAACGCGTACACAGATCGAATTCGTAATTAAATTATTTTTCGAGATAAATACTATCGTCGAAACGCAATGAGATTGAACAGTTTACAATAAGTTTCGACGTTAATTTTCAATGACGGCCCGTAGAACATTTAACGAGCGAGTTTCGCGTGTTATTTTCATATTTGTGCGATATAACGATTGCGCGTGGCAAATCTATGCGCCGTGCACGAGGTGTTTATGAAAAAATTGCCGGCATCCGCACGTGTTCGGTGTAGTATGGTGTATACGCGTAATATTCCGTTGTCGATTAAATATTTCCTCGTCAAAAAAATAAGACCAGAACGCTTACATGCGAGTTTCGCACGACGTTTGAATGCTTGAGATATACTCGTGTTATGTAAATTCGATTTCGATTAAAAAATCGAAAAACACGCACGCGTCACAATAGATAACAATTATAATACGACGTTTTTCATTCGGTGGTATGCACAAGCGAGGTATTGCGTTTGCATTGCGATCGGAAAACGCGATTTAATACACCGTTTCGGGAAATAATAAAAATTTGACAACAAACGTACGAGGATGCCGTGTCTGACCATTGACCTATAAGTGTATTTTATAAATCCTAACGTAATTTTTATCGTTATAAAATTGAGTTCTCAAATGTTCTATTTTCCTCGCGACCATAAATATGTATATATATATATATATATATATATATAAACTATAACGTATCGCATTATTAAGTCAATATATATTAAGTTTACAGTATTAGTTATAATATAATATTAATATATGTTAAATATATTATAAATATATTAAGTTTTATCGAATTTCAGTACGTTCGTGAACCATATGCACAACATAATTATTAATTGATGGTGTTCGAAGTTCAACAAATGTTTCGGTTGCCGATAATTAACATTTATTGATCAATTCGAATTGAAATATGACACATTCAGTCGCTAATTGTATTTTCACAAACACCAAACACGACCCTTTTACGATTCTTATTCCTTGGAATCGTTATAGTATAGAAGACCCCGAGGAGTTGCTCATCAAACTTGTTCGACTTAACACTTTTTATAGCTTAGAGCTTACGGCTATAAGGGACGAGTAAAAATCAGTACATTTAATTGAAATTTTCGTGCGTCGAATTTAAATAAAAACTTTGTACGATTAGTGCAGCAGACTCGATGTAATCGTTTTTGTACAACGCTAAAGTTTTTGTTGTGTCTTGAAAACAAATTCGAGCGTCTTGAAAAAAAAAAAAAATAAATGAAAAAAATGTTCGGTTTGAAATCGTGAAAACGAAATGACATGTTAGAAAAAGTATGTTGGTCTACGGAGTATGCCTAATGAATTATGTAGCGCTGTTAAAATAATGAAAAAATAAAAAATTGGTTCAATGTTTTTCCCCACCGACATTTAATAAATCATAATAAATTTACAACATACATTGCGGCGTACACATAATGCAAAATATAACACGTTTACATTCCATCCTTGTGAATTCTCAATGTAATATTGTATTAACTGTATCTATTTTTACTCTATCTACGCGTAATTTCAAGTAATAATGTATATAATAATCGTTGGACACGGTGTGAAAACTTTAATCTCGAGTTTATCTAATCGGGTTCGTATTTTTGTCCAACACGAGTTGATAATGTGTTACTTTTTGTCAGTCCGCATAACTTGCACGTTATAATAACGATATTACCATCGCAACTCGTGTATTCCCGAGGAACGTACGTAAAACATATTATATTCTTATGTTCATTATGTCGAGTCGAGCTTGGATCGCGTCGACTTGAACGGATTTTTCGACATAGTATAGTTTCGAATTTTTCCCCGCGTTCGTCCAACTATTTTGTCCATCATTATATATTGGGCAAAACAGCAAAAGGCGACAATCATAATTTTATCATTAATTTTATCATTAATTTTATTATGATTGTCACCTACTACTCTCAATAGTTTCCAACGAGTAAAATGATTAGTTTCTTTCGCGTTTCGAGCTTATTCACACGTACCCGTAAGCCCACATGTATGACCAAGATGCGAGTTTCGTCCCAAAAAATATTTTTACAAGCGATCGTGTTATCACTCGGTCATTATATATGGGATAGCCAGATTTTCTGCAGAGTGGGGTGGAGGCTCTGATTGGAAATGTTTCCCTTTTCCGCCGAAATGTCCACAAAGTGCATTAGTAGTTGTAGACATTGATTTTACAGTTAGACATGTACAGTTACGCGCTATCCTATTGTTAAAATAATGGCAGAGGCTATATGCGGACGCAGTCACTAAAGGTCGCTGTAACCGTCTGCATTCAACTTGATAAAAACTGATTTCAAAAGGAATCCATAGATAGTTATTAAATAATTGTAAATTGTTCGGGTAAATAACTATAGTTTGTACTCTGATAACTTCCATATATTTTCTATCAGCGTATAATTGGACGACTGATAAAGGATCTGTCGAAATCGAGATTTAAAAGCTCTAGCAATCGTTGCGTAGCTTTCTCGGATAAAAACTTGCACTTTTATTGTAAAATAATAATTTCGATTTTTATATATTTTTCACACGAATTTTCCCTCACTGCATGTAATTAATATTTTATCGTGACACCACCGGTTGTTTTCCGAACGATTACAATGTCGTCGAACACACGTTTTCTTTTTTCTCGTGTTTTTCGGAATTAAATAACATTTACTCTTTGTGCGTTATTAAAATCTTGAGTATTGACGAAGGTCGGCGTACCTTATTTGTTATCGACGACTAGGTTGTTGTACAAATCACATTAAGTTACATCATTAATAATATGGAGAAACAAAGACGCGCGCTATAGACACACGTATACGTACAGGTTTTCGCCGAGTCCGAAGAGGAAACTATATTGTGTGTTTTTTTAAACACGAGCAATTCAACGTTTTATCTCGTTATTTATTGTCTTTTGTGTTTACAGGCAGAGAAAAAAAACTGCACGGCTACGGAGTATGGTTTCGTCTTTGGCAGTTTCGAGCTGGTGGCGTTCGTCACGTCGCCCGTTTTCGGGAGCTTGGTAAGTAAATGGAAAAAAATAAAAATAACAAAATACGACTGTAGTAAACTTTTGTACACATATCGTTTACACGACCGTTTAGCGGCTAAACCAGAAAGCTTGAGAGGCTTAACCATGCTGAATACATTATTTCTGTCCTGTGCAGCATCGAACATCCAAAGAATCCGAGAATTCCAAACGTACTTGTTTGAAATGAAAAGAAAAGTTTAAATTTACATCGGAAGTACATGGTGATTAATTTTAAGCTCCGAGTGAATCGAATGATAAAATTAAGTCACCGTTTATTCTATTAGTTTCATAACTATGTTTTTCTCAATTTTTTTTTTTCATCTTATCAGATTTAATAATTAAATACACCAAAGTCTCATACGACTTTTGGTGCGGACTCGTTACTTAAGTTGATCAGTAAAATAAACATTATTGTAAAACTAATTCATTTTTATTCGCTTCTCTCGATTTCTAAAATTAATAAGTGTTCAGTGAAGCTACGGTGTGAGATGATGAAGAGTTTATTCGAATTATTGTCACATGGGTAATGTCAAGAAAGAAAAATATGGTTTTTTATATCAAGTAAAAAAACTGAAAATTTACCTCCACTAATTGAATCCTTTTTATTGCATTCAATATACTTGTGTACACTTCGTATTATACTGCGATGATTTTCGTCATCAAAATAAATTTTCATCACGATCATTCGTTATGCATTACTAACCTGCAATACGTGCATAACCCGCGCCTTGATGCAGCATACACGAAATATATTCAGCACAAATACATGGCATATATATTTTTTTCTAACAAAAACAATAATATTAAGATTAAACAATCGTTGCAGTCGAATGCAAGATTTTTATCCAAATTTTGTTGAATCATCGTGGTTTGTTTTCACCACACGCACACCCGGGCTAAGTATTTATACCCAGTTTATAAATATCCCCACGCCGTGCTTTACATTCATGCAGATAATCGTGATTGTTAAAATATTACTTCCACGCACACGCGTGTGCAGTTTACTCCGAATTTCCGTCTATTTAATGACTTATCCGTATTATTTAATGTTCCATTATTATGCCTTGTTGCGCTTAATTGTTAGTATTAATACCATATTGTTATGTATACACATTGATAAACGTGCCATAAACGCGACGTTGTTCGATATAGGTATTTCTTCTCTAATCGTATTGATTTTGCATTAATTACGAATGAAAATCGGATTTTACCTAGAGATTAAAATTACTGTAAAACAATCTAGTCAATAATAATGTACTCGTATATACAAATGGAGTGGTCACGTTGACTGTGCAGTCGGGCGGCACTGGTCTCGTGTGTGTTTATGTTACACTGGAATCGATACGCAAATGTTTTATTTTCTATCATCGAATCAAACTGTTAGCGAACAATTTAAATATCTTACTAATACCAGCAGAAAAGATAAAACTGTGTATTTCAATTTATGCGTTTTTGTATATAATAAAAATAAAGTGTAATCTTTTCATGAGCTTATTGTTTTTACGGATAAGGTTTTCGTTTTTTTTTTTTTGTTTTTTACCCAACATAATATAACAATCCGTTAGCAACTGTTACGTACAAATATGAAAAATAATTTTCGCGTATAATCTTGGATTGCGGTATTTGTAGTTGAATGTAAAGTTCGTCATTGATAAATAAGTAACATTCGTTCAAAAATAATTATTTTATCAAATAAGACGGTAAATATGATTTAGATATTAATACATCGAATTACGGACACCTACAAGTTGTAGGCTACAACTGCATGGACCGTATAATGTTTCTTTCTGATACTAAATTATTTCTAAATTAACAAATGCATTAGAGCGTGTATGAAAAAATAAAAAAAGTTATAAAAAATAGATAAGAGCTTCGTCCCCCATGCACATTTTCTTAACCGTCCAATTAATTTACAAATTTAATTGAGAAATATGTGTGCAAGGTGAGAGATTGTTACGCTGCACCGTTTAAATTTTATACCGTATAGAACGTGTTATAAACTTTGGAAATCGTTTCATTCCAAAAGTTCTTATACATTATAATGTATTCGGTCAAGAAGTATTTGTGAATAGTTCACGTTTATTTACAAATATATTGTACACTAGGCCTTCAGAAAGTTTGTTATTGATTGTTTTTTTGTCAGCTTATGCGATTTTAAAAATTGATTTATTATTTCATCTAAAACCATTTCTTGTTACATCCTTTTTTTAATGTTATCATTTTCTATACTTTTGATTTTGTTAAATAATAACATAGACCAGACTACCATCTGATTCATTATTAATACTATCTCACTTATTCGTTCCTTATTCTATTATTTCTTGTCACTCTATTCATCTATCTAAGCATTCTCATTTCCACAACACTCGTACTCTATTCTGTCTTCCTTTCAGCCGCCCAACACTCCAAACCATATAGTATGGTTGGTCTCACTATATTCCTGTAAAATTTACCTTTCAGCCTCATTGGAATTTTCTTAGCGTATAAAATGTCCAACGCTTCTCCCTATTTCATTTAACCTCACTTAACTCTATGTTTTACATTCAATCCAAAGCCCTTGTCCTTTTATACAAACGATCCTAAATATTTAAATTTCTCAACTTCACCCATCCAGGGGTGGATACAGAGGCCTTAAACGGGGGGGAGGGGCAATTTATTAGTTATAGGCTAAAAAAATATCATCTATTTAAAAAAAAAGGTGTTTATTTTTTAGATAATGAAAAACTTTATGTATTTATTTAAAAAAAACTTATTAATCTTTATAAATTACTGCTCATTATTATTTATGATAATTATTATATATAAATTAATTTATAAAATATTTTAAATTATAAAATCTTTTTTTCTATTATTTTTTGAAAATATATCTCGCCAATCCAGAAAGTCTTTCTTGTAACATGTTGCACCGCAGTCAAGTTTTTATTCTCTTAATTGCAGAAAAACAAATATGCGATTACTTAATTTATTCGATAAAATATCAATGTTATATTATATTTTTAACACAATATTATCAAAACAAGATGATTTTAATTTGAACGATACGACAGCGACAATCAAATGCAAGCTGCAAGTAGCGGTAAAACCATGATTGTATAAGGCATGCATAGTTAATTTAAAAATAGATTTATTGATTACTGTTATCGTAAAAACTACAGTAGTAAATAGTAATAGTGAAAGGGGATTAGAATGATAGGTATACCTATTTTGATGGCCCAAATTCTAAAAATGAAATATTCATTACAAAATCAAATTTGATACTTTTTTTGTTAAACGAAGGGAGGCGATTACCCCCATTGTCCCCCCCCCTTGTATCCGCCCCTGCACCTATCACATCACCGCTCATTATCGTTGACCTTCTCATCCTCTCAACTTCTTGGTATCTACCTCCAGTGCCATACTCTATGTACTCTATTTTATTTTACTAGTAATTCTCCAATCCCTTTCCTTCAAAGATTGACTTCCTCTCATTCGACCTATTATTAACTTCTTCCAGATTTTCTCCTGCCAGAACTATATAATCAGGAAACATACACCATGGTATCTCGCGCCTATATAAATTTTAAATAGTTATCGATGATAAACTATCGTATTGTATCATACATCATCAGTGGTGTATTGGTAAATATATTTATGGGTATACGCACGAATATAATATGTATATTAATACTAAAAAAATGTTCTCAATTCACTCGATATTTTTTTTTCTTGTTAAACTCGAATAAATTAGATTAACCCCTTATATATTATAACTTCTGATAAGACTATAAAATATAATATCACAAAATAAACATTTGCTGCGCGTTATAAATTGCTTGATGCAGATTTATGAAGCATAAGCTGAAAGTCCATACTCTATATTATATTTAATACCATTTATTTTTCAAAATATTATTTACTAAATTGAACTTAAAATACATTAAACTGTAAAATGTACACTGTAATCTTCAACGTATAAATAATTCATTCAAACTTCATGGTTCATAACAATTTTTTCCAATGAACAGTTAAATAAGTTTTATTTGGTTTACGAGTTATTTTAAGAGCCGTAAAATAAAAATATTTTACATTAGGTATACGCCAAAAATCGAAAATCCGCAGACGGGTATACTGCGTATATCCGCGTACACCCCTGTCCATCGTAGCGTCGAAACTTAAAAATGTTTTCTCGAAAACGATTACAACAATGGAACATATGTGCACTTCGACAGCTGCATTAAAACCAATGTGTTTCAAAAACCTCATTTCCCTAGAAAATTAGTTTTCACACATAAACAGTATTTTCACCGTTCACGTGTACTAGACGTATACTTGCCCACTTTATTCGCCATGTCGGTTTGTTAATATATGTTTATATTGTAAATATTTACGTTGTGTTTCAGATTCAAAAAGTCGGTTTAAAATACATGTTGGTGATCGGCATTGTATTGAACGCTCTGTCGACCATAGCTTTCGGGTAATGTTAAATAACCGAACGAGAAAACATATCGATTAGCATTGACGGCCGAATGCGCGTAATAATATTTTGTTTTGACTTACCCGTCGCAGATTTTTGACGTACGTCGATGGAAGGTACACGTTCCTACTGCTGTCGCTGCTTCTGCGGACACTGGAATCGCTTGGCGCCACGGGTGCAATGGTAGCCGCGTTTTCGTTAACAGCCGTCTCGTTTCCCGAATCGGTAGCCAGCACTTTCGTAAGTATTAATCATCATTTTCCAACAAGACGTTTTATAACCATTTAAAGTAAGAAAGAAAAAGACGATCTAACTTTATCGGTCGCACTGAAAGTAATTCATAACGTAATGTGATTAACATTATAAAATTCATTTAAAACCGAGGCTTGAAACCGATTACAGGGTTTTACTAAAAACCCGTGATTTCTCGAAATTTTAGAAACCTGAAATCGATTACCGTTTTCTTAATCCCATTTTTATTCTCGATTATCGGTTACCGGTTACCGTGACGATATTCCAGCTATAATAAAAAACGTTAATAACATAATATGTTTTCATATTACCCGTTATTCATAATTAGACCTAAACTTTAGAAACTTTCACTAGTTGTAAAGGCTGTGTACCATGCGCTCAGGTAAATATAAAATATAAATTATAAACATATCTCCTATAACGATGGAAACATAATTTTTTTTGATAATTAAAATCAGTTTTGTAAATTAATTTTAATTAATTTAATTTTTAAAAAAGTCTCAGTGGAAAGGAGTTTCTTAGGACCCAAATTTATTTTGAGTGATTTGCAATCTTTATTATCATCTATTGGAAAGTATAATGATTATAAAAGGAAATATCTTGTTTAACAAATAAAGAAAATAATAATTAATAACTAATTTATTTTTATTTATTGTTTTATAAAATTTTAAACTAAACTAGTGTGTTTTTCAGTATTTAGTAGGTTAGGTTTATAACTGTATTAATAAAAAATAAAAATAAACAACAACCAATCAGAATAATATAAAGGGAGGACCACGTTTAATCTTTTTTCTATGATCACGTCTTAACGACACGATATGGTGATTTGAGTTGTGAACACTCCTTAAAAAGTTGTCTGTTTCTGATATGGTAATCAATCAGTTACCAATAACTAAAAAAAATTCGAAGTGGTTATCGCTTAATCGGTAACCTGTAATCTTCAATGTAGTACCGAAAATTGGTTACCGCTAACGACACGATCGGTTTAAAATCGGTAACCAGTAACACAAAAAAAAATTTTTACTGCTTTTTTTTTTATCTTTTTTCATTTATTTTGTCTACGTACATTAATCACGACGAAAAATATGGATTATAAAATAGTTTTTTAATCCGCTACTAGTATCACTGACCACACGGATTACATATGTGTTGATTAGAATTAGTGATTGTCGTTTTAAACTTAAATCAATCAAAACCGTTTTATTATTTTCATATAGTCCGCTCTTGAGGTATGCTACGGTATGGGATACATTGTCGGACCGACTCTTGGCGCTTTGTTATTCGAGGTAAGTCCGAGCACACGTATTCGATTTTGATATTAAATCATAATGTGTATATTTACACAACACTAAATCACCATGTTTGCAGGTCGGTGACTTTCCGCTGCCGTTCATCGTCATGGGCCTCATCACGCTGGGAACTTCGGTTTTGGTGTGTATTCTAATGAAACAGGACGTGCCCAGCCCAAACAAAGCCAAAAGTAAGCGCGAAATACCCGATTTGTCCGTTGAGACCGGCTTAAAAATTGATAATATTCGTATAATGATAACTTCGTCCGTTTCGCAGCCAAGGTAATGCACCTCATGAGCGTCCCGACCGTGCTCATAAACTCCATCGCAACAGTGATCACCGCCACGGCTATGGGATACTATTCGGCGACGTTGGAGCCACACATCCGAGGGGTGAGTTCATCTAAGTCTGTTATTCGTATAAAGTATTTAAAACGTTTAAATTGTATAAGATTATTTTATATTAATTTCCGAAACGTGAATGCGTATCTATACATTTTCTAATGTATTGATACTATAATAAAAGGCTTGCCATTTAAGCATGAGTTTTTATCTGTTATCTACTCTTCAAAGTTGTTCTTATAAAAAATAAACGTTTATTGCGAAAAGTTGAAAGGTTCAATATTTTCAGTGAGGGTGGGACATTTGTCATAGGGAAGCGAAAAATTTACTTCTTTTTTCGTGCAGTCATCCGTGTATAATTATTATCCATAACTAATATGGATATGTAATTATTTTAAAATTTAAATTATTATAAAGTCATTAAAAGTATTTTATTCGTTAGCACAGACATTTATCATACATACTGAGTATACTCTTAAAGTATTACATTTTAATATTTAGTCAGATTTCAACTGTTTTTCGAAAGTATTTAAGATTTTGTGGGAATTAATAGTTTTAGTAGATCTATGCCCAAGTTTTCGACTCATGTTTGCATGTATGGTAAATGCGTAGACAGAACAGATAATAAATGATCAGTATAACGTTTATTTCCATGTGTTTCATGTAAAATATCAACGAGTTAACCTCTTCGATGACATTTGAAATGGAATCCGTTTTTTTTCTCATACAATTTTTATATTAATTGTACATAGAAATAATCAATTATATAATAATGTAAAACTGTACGGTATTATCATATAATGTCTGACGCAATATATTGTACATTGACATTTCGACGTACCTACTGGTTATATTGAGTACATTTTCAAAATAGTATTTGAAGTGTACGCATGTTTTTTGTGAACAGTAAAACTATTTTTAGTTAATAATAACACTCATTATTATATCATATTTACTACTCGCAGTCACGTTCCTTGAATAACATAAGTACCGTCTAAACCTGAAAATACTTGTGCGCAGCTGATAATGACACAAAACGAACTGCAGACAATCTGGTCAAAATAAATCCAAATCAAGTATCTACTTATGGATATTCAACGGTCAGCATTTTGTGTACGATTTGAATGAAATCACAAGGTCCTCGGTTTGGATTGCAGTCGATTCGCAACTTCGTTTTGAAACGCGTGCACAAACTCGCTCGTTCGGACTAAAAAAATATTCAGGGGTGGCATTTTTCGATCGCGCTGTTCACTTAGGTACGCAATGTTTCTGTTATGTTCCGAGTCTATTTACTATAATTATTAACTGGCACGTGTTAATGAGACTTTTGACATTTTTGTCCACCCCGCAAAATCCTATTAGTTTGTGAACATAAACCGTCTTCGTTCTGTTTCGCATATATGCGTAGTGCAACACGGGGACTCGGACATGTATACGTGCATTTCGACATGAACCTTGAGATAAAGTTCGATCAAAGTTGTACTGAAAAATAAAAACAAAAAATTATAAAAATATACATAAGAAATTAGTAGTTCGCGATGTGTAAATATTCCCTAATTAAAATTTTTATCAAGTGCACCAGTACGCGTCGTTTATGGTTACATGTACATATACCTGTACATACAAAACGTAGTCATAACATTATTGTTTATTATTATCATTTATTAATTTGCTTTAATTAATTGATGATTCTATCAATTTTTGTTCGTTTACTTTTACTTAGATTATTGTATTTTTTTTAAAATATTTTTTTTCATAATGTTTTGTATATTGCATTTTGGCCTAAATTTGTATACTATAATTAGTGTAAGATATTCTAGGACTCCAAATGAGTTCTCTCGATGGTGACCAGTATTCAATGTCTACAATTTAAAATAAATAAATAATTAGTATTATTTTATTATTATTATTATTATAATTATTATTATTATTATTATAACTGTTACTGTATCACGTTGGTATCTGTCTCATAGTTTGGACTTTCGTCTGTGGACGTCGGGTTCGTGTTTATCATCAGCGGTGGAACGTACGCTCTGATAGCTCCTGTCGTCGGATACATTTGCGATACCGGACTGAATCCGAAAAAAGTAATGATCATGGGATCCATCTTGACCATCATCAGTTATTCCATCGTTGGACCAGCTCCTTTTATGCCGCTCGAAAAGTACGGTCGAACATATGTTTTTATTTTAACTACCCTAATACCCCACCTCCACCCCATATACTTCGCAGCCCCTTATAAAATTCTCGTCGCTAATCCTATTGATTTCGGTCACTCTGAATCACTGTTACACGAAAACTTTGATTTATAGAAAAATAGTTTTTATATCCTTTTCATTCTACTAAAATATATATGTTTTTCGTTTACCAAGTACATTGACGTCGTGTCTTGCATGTTGTACTTCTCGCGTTACCGTGGCGTTGTAAATACGGGTTATGTAAATTATTATTTCAATAATAATATTCCAAATATGAATTTAACGAACGATTAATAAACTATGTAAAGGAACTCGTTGTACATAAAACGTTGCAGTATAGCATTTTTGTACCAATAGTGCATGTTACAGTACCATTGTGTACGATGTACACTCTTTATACTGTTTACGAAAAATTATACTTTAAATGAAAATTGAAAAAAAAAACTTAATATGTACTATATCTTGTGCACAGTGGCGTAGATACAATTTTTTTCTGGACGGGAGGGTGTTTAAGAGTAAGTTTATAAGTGTTCTTAGTATATCTTAAAACGAGGTCATATGTAATAATATTACATTTAAAATGGTATTATTATTATGTCTCGTATTTAATGAAAATTATTTTGTTACTCAATTTTTAATATATAGCTTATCATAGTAAAATCAAAATATTTTACTGTAATATGTAAATATTAATAAATAATAATCAAATATCATTAAAAAAAAATCTTGGGGAGGGGGGTGGAAACCCCTGGAAACGCCATTGCTTGTGCATATATTTTTCGATTATAATATCGACATTTTATGATGTGATAATACAGAAGTACTTAATTTAAGTGTTTATACATATAAATAATTATACATTTTTAGATTTTGAGTGAAATGAGGAATGTATAATTCTTTTTTGAGAAACTGTATGTACGATTTCTTCTAGAAGGATTGTTCCGTCAATCAAAATCACAAGAGATTTCTAAAAGAAAATATTGTTGAATTGGAACTTTGAAGAGGGTCATCTAATGAATTTTCCGACATTTTTTTTAATAATTGCGAAAACCTGACGAAAAGTTTTAAAAAAAGAGACAACATTTACAACATATCGGTTTTTAACAAAAATATTTATTTTTTTTTCATTTTAATTCAAAAAATAATAATCGTAGAGACTTGAAATTTTCTCCGACAACTTTAATCACCATTAGCTATAGATAGTATATGTTTTAAAAGACTTTTGATAAAATAAAACTATTTATGAAAAAGAAATGTTCGAGTTTTCTTAACTTCAAAAATTTCAATAAAATAATTTTGGTTTGACAAAAAGTCCTGAATATAATTACAAAGTTCCTCATAAATATTATGATAATAATAAAAATTGAGCTTAATTTAAAAATTTATTTTTACGAGCGTTTTACATTTATTTTAACGTAACATTTGCAATGTTGTACTTGAAAATTGGAAACTAGATATTTTATTGAACTCAAAAAAAAAAAAAAGTTCTGGAAAGTCACAAAAATTTATTATTAACGTAGAAAATAAAATGTTGACAGAATCGTGAACCGAAGGGTTATGAGATGGAATTCAAAATTTACCGAGACAGATTTCATAAGACTTAGAATATAACTGTCCTTATTTATGAAATTTGACATTATTTTTTGCAACCACACGTTGCATTAACGCTTATTATTTTGTACATTTGATCCCTTTGTACAAAGTAAATCCTTATTATATATTATTATATTATAAATTTATTATTCATTCGATACGTTTACTACAGGATTTAATTTTAAAACATCTGTGTTGTGCATGTACAACGCACAAAACTCCACTTATCGTATTCTATAGACTATGCGACAAATTCTGCATTCACCGACGATTCCAAGTACTATGGTTTACTCCGTTTTAACCCTCCGTTGCTCTGAACACGACTTGAATTTCGTGCAATTCCCTAGCTGCTGCGTTCCGGCTATTAACTAATACCATAGTTCAATCCCAGCGTTCACTTTTTATTCTTCTACATGAATTTTCTATGTTCACGGAGATGTGTGACTAGTGGCACGCCTAATTTAAATGTTAATCATTCGATACTTTTGTACACGTTTCGCCCAATGGATGTATTCTATAACTCATTGACATTTACAATACGTATATTGCCATTATAATTGAGCATCAATTTATTCGAATTTGTAATGAAAATATTTTGTTGCCGATGAGAGAAAAATCGAAATTGTTTCGTTAAAAGTAAATAAACATATTATCATAGGTATTATCATATGTATTATAGAATTTAGGTTATTCGAAAATTATATTATATCGATTATCACTAACAACATTTAATCTGATAATGAAGTGTAATCGAAATTTATTTTGAGATACTGTGTTTTTCACATGCTAATTACACATATGCTAATTACACAACAGATTTAAAAAAAATCTGAGGAATAGTCTGAATTTTTTTTTCTGTTAATAATTTTTGTACTCTTAGGTGCTAAAGTGAAGTGATTGTGGTTTATCGATTAAGCATTGATATTGAGCGCTATAGACGAAATAATTAGAATTAAAAACAAACGTTAATTAGAAATGAATTAAGTTTAGATTATAGAATCGGTAAAGGTCAGTATATATAACACGAAGTAATCACGTGAGAAAATAGTGAACTTTACTTAATTTGATTTTGAAAATAAATAAGTACAATAAGGACACATTTTGTTTGACTATCTGACGTCAATACGATTTTCGTAATACGGTATGCGGTAAATTTTAAAATTGTTATCATTGATGGTTACATTAGAAAAATGATAATGAAGTTAACTTGATGTGATAGAGATCACGTCTTAGTCACGTACGACCTTTATAAGACTCCCGAAAAAGTAATTTTTCAACCTTCATTTTTAAGAAATATTAGAATAGTATTAGAACTTATTAAAATCTTTAGAAAAATGTGTGTAATGTTTCTTAAACATAATGTATAATTTTTTATAATGAAATTGTGTAACTTTTTAGTGTCCCTCGTAAAATAAATATTTTCTCAATCGAAATCGGCCAATTTTAGAAACCAAGTAATTTTCGTAACTTATATACGTTAAAATTCATTATAAGACATAAACTCTAAAATCAAGTTACTTTAAAATTCAGGTTATCATTGAATTTGTATAAAAAGCACAGGTAAATACTTAAAAAATATTTTTTTAAATATTAACCGATTCTGTTATTCTCTAAACTTTAGATTAGATTATATTATTCTAATATGAACTAAGCTATTTATTTTTTGTTCAGCTCCGTTTAAAATGCATTGTAATGTATTTATATTGCACTACTACTCAGTAACCTACTATCGGAGTTAGCAACGGGCTCGTGAATGTTCACTTTTCGGCTGCTCAATAATTTATGGTTTAATTGATTGGTTTCGGGCATCTTAAATCGTACTTAGAAAACAAAAAGGTTAAGCGGAATAAAATATGTATTTGATGCCACCAGCCTCAAATACTGGGAACGAATTATTTTTAAATATTTTATAAGTATCGGTCACAATTCTTCCAAGAACACATCAATTATTGCTCAATAATACCAAAGCGCATTCGAAACAATAATGAAAAAAAAGAAAGGGATCCGTAAATATAAATGTGTGTAATCTATAACTATTTGTCAGTTACTTTCCGTCAAATATTTTTTTCAGTCTTCCATTTCTTTTTTAAATAAGAATAAACTTCTTTATTTCGTTCAGTTTTTTTTTTTTTTTTTTTGTACCGTCAATACTAAACCATTTTTCCCCGCACATATGTTCATACACAGACACACACACACAGTCAGTACGAATAATTCAATTTTCTACGCATTTGTGTACCCATAAAATACTGCAGTTTATAACTCGTATCACGTTTTTATTTATTTATTTTGAGAAACATTGTTTTTATTCGTTTCCAGGTCCATGGTGTTGGTCATTATCGGATTGGTCATTCAAGGGATCGCTTTGGGTATGATTTGTGTGCCGACATTTGTGGATTCGATGAGAGCTGCGTTGTAAGTGCATCGCCATACGAAACGCAATGTTCCGAAATTCATATGTTTGTTTTCATTTTCCGTTTCCAGTGACAGCGGTTTTCCAAACGACATACACACCTTTGGTCTGCTGTCGGGCATTTGGTCATCGTCGTTCGCGCTGGGCGCGTTTCTGGGCCCTTCAATAGCCGGTTTTCTGTACGATCTTGTCGGATTCGAGAAGGGCACGTACTTCGAAATTTCTATACATTTCATGTTGGTAAGTGAACGAACACTAATTTCTAGAATTAAGATAATTCGTCAAACGAAATTTATACACAAATTCCTTCTATTTAAACAATTTTTGTTCAAAAATCTGTACCAGTTTGTTAAAACTTATAACGTTCCCATGTGGTAATTTCATTATACGTTCAGTCTTGTTAAATTTAACTAAAGTCATAATTGCATCTTAGCTTAAACTCGGAAAACCATCATATCTTCTTAATTTGACGTATCTTTTATATATAAATAATTTAACAAATAGTTTATATAAAGAAACAAAAATAAATAAAAGCTTAGCCTGGGGAGTATTATTATATTTGTGAATTATGATCGATTTCGAATTAAAAATTCATCATCAGGTATATACAAAGTCAATAAAACCGCGACTAATATATTTTATGATTTATACGTTTCAAAAAATATAATACCCTGAATTATGTTAAACAGTTTGATTTACAATATTTGAAAAAGCGTCACGTAAGGTTTAATTTTCAAAAAAAATCGGAAAAGACCTATTTACATTAATTTACATACAGTCGTGGTATATTTAGTTTGCGATTGCAATTACAAATAAATATTATGTTATAGTAAAATTCCGGCGTGCAATTCATAAACTATTTCAATATAAAGAATGTAAAAAAAAAATAAATGCTCCGTTAGATTATTTTAACTATCATTTTTTCGACCTTTCATACTCGTTTCGGTTAACGCTGCTACTGTGTGGTAGAGGTGTGATTTATTGTTTTTACGTTATTCGAGATAATGAATGCTTATTATTAAATTCATAGCTACTACTAAACCATATGATGTAATTGCTAATTAGGAATTACTATTAATATCATCATGTTGAAAAATTAAAAAAAAATAAAAAATAAAAATTAAAAAGGCTACAAGAGATAGAGAAAATAAGTTTCGCGCTACGCGTGTGTTTCAACACGTTTTATGGACCCAGTTAGATTAAAGTTTAGACAGAGTTGTTAAATCCATCAACATTTCGCGTGTGTTTTTCAACTAACCTGGGCCGTGTAAAAAAATGTAATTAAATCATTTAAATGTATATATTATTTTGGGTGTGTGTGTGTATACACTCTAAGCTTACCATACGTACTTGATTTGTAATAGCAATTTAAAAATAAACTCGAGTGTTATAGATTTATATTGCGGCGATAGTAAAATTATCTCTTGATTAAAATGTAACTTTAAAAAATAATACAATATGTAATAAATATAAACATGGATGTTGTACGGTCGCGCACTAGTACCATCATAATACACAGATACTACGTATTCAAACGAAACATTTTTTTTTTGCCATGTATTTTTGTTGTCTACATACGCGCGATACCTACCTATTTAAAATATATGAAAATTGATTTTTGCGGAATTTATTATAATTTATTATTATGTTTGCGTGCGCGTACTAAACGCCTGATTAAGACGTTCATCCCGTTTAACACGTCTACTTGCCGTAGAAACAGTACTTTGTAAGACGTTTGTGTTACTTAAAATATACTGTTATAAATTACCGTGTCGTTGGTGGCATGTGCAGTTTACCTGCGGCTATATTTTTGCCCAGCAAAACCATTTACTTTTCTTTCATAAAAAATTATTAAAATTAGACGGAAAGTATTCGGAACATTGGTGCAAGGTTAATCGGTTAATTGTATTAATTTTAACATCGAATACTATTCTTACGATAAAACCATACGTATAACATATTTTCAACGCGATTACATATTTAATTTGAATTCACCAACAGCAGAATCATTTTGATTTTTAATTTTTTAACGAAAGGTAGCTAGTAATGATTTACGTCCAATAGCAAAGATTTCTGCTTTTAATTTTATTGAGTCTTGCATTTGCTTAACATTATAATCTAATGGTTATTTAATTTATAATTTTAATAACTAACCACGAAAGGGTATTGGTTTTATTTTGTTTCGTGTACTTGGGACATATAAATACATATATCACATAATATATGTTTTTAATTCAGTTTTACTATTTCAAATTAGTGAATAAATATATTTTATTTTATTATCCATGAACCCATTGAGTATGATTGCTACGTCTACGGGTATACAGATTTTCAAACATTTTTTTTTCTCTTTCAATCAAAATTTTATACTCCCATTTCGACATCGGATGACGATACCGCGGTTTTAACAACCACGATAAAAAGTGTCGTATAATACGAAGTGAATCGTAAAAATAGTGTTTCATGAAAAGTTTCTGCTGAAAAGAAAAACCATTCGGTGCTGATTTATTATTTTCTACGGTTACATTTTTATCGCTCCTGCGACAATTGTTGTTGATCGGCGTGTCGTGTCGAAATAAGGTGGTTTAGAAAAACCGAAGACTGCAGTGGTGCTGCGACGTGAAATTCTTCTAAAATATAATAAAAATAAATAAATCACTCGATGCTACGTCGTAGATAATAACAGCTAGTCCTTAAGGTACCCGTCGAAAAGGGTTATGTGTTGTAACGGAATAATAAAACGTGTTGAGCACAGTTATCCATAGCTATGACCAACCGCCGCCGATATCTGCTGTAATGAAATCTGATGGCAGATTTTTTTGAGCGGCGGCGACGGCCGTTTTTCTAGAGGTTCATATTTTACATGTTAACCATTTTGAGTAAATTAGTTTTAATTACATAATTTAACTACATTTCAATGAAAAACATAATATTAGTCAAATAAACAATAATTATTATTGTCACATGTTAACGTGTAAGCCATGTCAAGTATATCCTTTAACTCGTTTCTCATAACTAGTTTATGTATTTTTGAGATATTCCATGGGAAGCATTGATTTATTTTCCAAACGAAGTGAAAAAAAAGATTATAAATAATTGAATTTTAAGATAATTATGGAATAAACACGAGTGTTTAATGTGTAAAAGATTTAAAACAATTTTTGTCTTCAGTTTTTGTTTTTGGTTCTTGACAACTATATAGATTTTTTTTTTCAAATACATTATTGCAATGCAATTACAAATGTATTATGAGAAAAAATATTATATTATTAACAGTGGAATGGATTAGGAAGTCAACATAATTTATAAAACTAATGATGGAACAAATAATAATAGTGGTTCATGAGTTAAGAAGAAAATTTGAATCGCAAATGAAATATATTAGAGAAGATAGAAAGAGAAGCAAAAGGAAATTGAAAATGTAATGATGGAAATCGCAAAATGATTCCTCTTGGGGTCCTCGAGTACATAGTAGGGAAAAATAGAAAACTGAATAGAAAATTTAGTTGAAAATGTCTATCGGTTCACTCATTTCCTGCGAAACTGACGTGACTGGGAAATCCATAAGAATTAAACTATCTTATTATTCAGGCTAAAACGGAAAATTAAGGATTTGACGATGAGAACAAGAGAAAATATGAAAGAATTGAATAAAGAGTATATTTGAAATATAAACAACACTACAAACATGTAAAAGCAATTATATTTCTCTGTTGCTGGTTACGTTATTAATAAGTTACCTATTTGATAGAGATTAAAAAACTTAATAATAAGATATAAACAATTTTAAACATTTCAACGTTTTCTACTAAACACGAATTTTTCAAAACCTACCTATGAAATACGTTTTAATTATGTACAGATACACAACAATAGTGCAATCATACGAATGTAATTCAATATTTTAATGAAAAAAAGCGAAACGTTTGAGAGGGGAAAAATGAAAATATTTACGAAAAATAATTATAAAAATTTATAAATTTTTTTAATAAATTAAAAATATTTAATTTATATTTTCGTATTTAAAAGATAACACCAGATTCAAATATACCGTTATGACCTTTTCAATGAAACTGGTAACCGAACCACGAACACGGTTTTGGTCTCAGGTTATTTTATAGCTCGAAATGGTCGGGGTAATACGATTCCACCTAGCCAACATGAAATGAACCAGGTATACTTGGCATGTAAAAAAGATATTATCGTTAAAAAAAAAAACATAACACAACGGATTATAGGAAGATGATGAAATGGGAAGAAGGAAATAATAATAATAGTGTTATTTCCTGGTGGTTAAAATGAGGGGCAACTTGAAAATGTTTGTGGCTATTTACGAATCGCGTTCATGGAAGCAAAAAAAATACGTCGTAACAACCAAATGTCTTGCACATTAATTATTGTTGTTCTATCTAAATTCGTTTGTCGATATAATAAACAAGGTATAATCGCAAGAATAAAGTTTAATGGTAGTAGGATTGGGTCTTATCGCTTATCGGTACTTAATCTGTAAGTACAGCGCATGTTAACATCAGTTACATCGATCTTATATAATTAATCGCTTAATAATGGAAAATTGTCTAATAAATGGTTAATAATAATTCACGTATATTTAATCATGCCTTATTTTAAGTAAATTATTTGTGCCGGGGACGCAAATTGGGCGTGTCGCGAAAAAACAGTGCACACGACTAGGATAAAATTTAATTTTTTGAACTTTATTGGAATGTGCCGATTTCGTTCTGGGTAATATGAAGGGGATTGGCGACGTATACTGTACACTGTGTTGACTTTTGAAAGCGACTAGTGAACGTGCTATATAATACGTGGGCTTTGATCGCTTAACTTTTACCATCTTGAAACAATTTTTTTCTAGCGTTTAATACTACTTTAATTTGTTATCATTACTTTAAATATTGCGAGCATCATCTTAAAGTCTATTGCCTTTGTTTCCAGGTCGGTGTAACAGGAAAATCATACCCCCAGAAAATATTACCGGAGGGGGGTAAGATTTTCCTAGGCGTATTTTACCCCTGGTTTTATCCTAGGTTATCGTTACTAGAATTATTATCATTATTATTTATTCCTAGATTATCCTAGGAAAGTTGTATCCTCCGGTAAGAATACTCTAGGATAATTTCACCTCCCAGTAAGAATTTACTAGGAATATTGTACCTCGAAGGGGGTATGATTTTCCTAGGATATTTTTACCCCTCCGGTACAATATTCCTAGAACTTAACTACGTTCTAAAAAAAACACTGCACCGATAAAATTATTTTTTCAAGCTATCTGTTTTTTAATGCCAAGACAATGGTGTAGGTATAAACGTTGTTTTATTAATAAAATTTGTTTTTTAAGGGTGGAAACCCCTTACCCTACCCCCTCGTAACTACGCCACTGAGTTCGATGGGTCGTCAAGCGCAACTGAACGTAAATGTTTATTATTTACGATTAAAAAAATTACAACGTTGTTGTTCGCAGGGTCTGGCGCTGGCCGTGTTCGTGTGCATGGAACGGCGGCCGTCGGCCAAGTTCGTGGTGAACGGCATGAACGATTCAACGGTGGGATTCGCGTTCCGCGCGGACGGCACGGATCCGACCAACGCGGCGCCGGTACCGGGTGCCAAGTCTCCCGTGTACACCATCAACGGTCACCACCAGTCGTTCCGGTCCAACAGCGGTTACCGGTTCGGCTCGACGTACGGCAGCTTCAGCAACTCGTGTCTGGGCACGTCCCTGTCGTCGGTGCGCATCAACAGCGAGGCGTGCAACCGGTCGGCCGAGGCCCGGGGCAGTCCGCTTGCGCTCGAACGCCGGGTGTAGTGGAACGTAAACGTGATGAGGCGAGAAAAACGAAAAATACGAAAAAATTTAAATTAAAAACAATCGATAAAATTAAACGAAAAAAAAAAAAAAAAAATCAAATCGTGCGCGTTCCCGAAGGTCCGTTCGCGGCTCCGAGAACTCGTTCGTTGTTTCACATCGCTCGGGTATCGATCGTTCTTTTTTTCTGTATCTGAATTCGTCCGCTCTTTCCGTCGCCAGAAAAACCCTCTATCTCTCTCTCTCTCGCATTCGTCCACCTCTACTTTTCATCGCACTCCCCCTCCTCCGAAACCCTTTTCTTCCGGCACCCCGTAAGGTGCATATTATTGTAGCGCGACGACCCCGACTGAGAAATTACACGTCCGACGACGAGTAAACGTTTAAGTTATTGTTAGTATACAGACGTATGTGTGTATGTTTTTTTAAGTTTATATAAATATTTACTAGTGTGTGCCCCCGTGCGCGTATATGTGTGTATGACTGCGCGAGCGTAAATATATATTTTATCGATTTTTTACTCGGCCAATTTCTTATGCTAAAACACGTGCGTGGTTGTGTTTAATTTTTTGTTTTTTCGTTTGCCCAAAGACGTCTCGTTGTAACGCGCAATCGTCGCACACACCGCGTACGTTAAAACGGTTTTGCAACTAATTGTTTTATTGCTCATAAACAGTAACCGTAACCATCGGAGTACTAAGGTACGCGCGCCTTGTTATTGTAACTATTATATATTTATATACGTAGCAATAGGCTTACACAGTTATATATTATATGTTATACAGACGTAACAATATATGTTTTATTTAGCAAAGATATAATTTTCCTTCGAGTATTGATAACGTGTTCTGTTTAATTATTAATTTTGTTTTTATGTTCCGTTGTTGTTTTAATCACGAGGATGGATAGAGTCCACGTCGTCGTGGGCGCACGACTCGTCTTGTTCGTACCGCGCCAGCACGTGCGATCATCAATAGTAGTATATATTAAAACACCGTAATCGATGTGGGAGTATTATGTTACCGAGTGCGGTTCACTAAACGAATTTTCTTCGCGGTAGAAAATAACACGTAAACACCCGTAGGGATTTGATTCATGGTGAAAAATTCGCGTTTGACCGACTGTGAACGCGCGCGCGTCCACGGACGACGAAAAAATATGTATTAGGTATAATCGGGATAAGAATATAAGAACAATTGTTCTACTCAACACCGGGGTAACATTATAGTGATTTGTATAGACACGTGTTACGTACTACCGCTACTACTACTACTACTACTACTAATACCACCATTTAATATGGTTAATCTATAATAATATGGTTCACACGTATAGGATGAAATATCTGTATGTAAATGCGACATTATAATATTATTTTATAACGCGCTTTTTAGGATTTTTTTTTTTTTCATGTTAACTATATACCGCAGTATACACGCGCACTGGTATTATTATACTCGTAACGAGCTTTCGCTGTACATGTAAATACATAAATATATATAAAATATATATATTTTATATTATACATATATATAAAGATGTTATGTGAAATAGATTTTTTTTCTTTTTTTTTTACTATGTTAAACATTCTAATTACGTATGCATTATATACTTACTGCTTGAATTATAATGTAGATTCTAGATTTAATATATGTTGTTATTAAGAAAATTATAATTACGTTGTACAAAATGAAAATTACGTTTTGCTCAATCTACCTGTGTTTCTGTACGATACATTTATTGTTGTTATTTAAAATTATGTACCACGCGAGTGCATATTTTGTACTAGCGCCGCGGCGACGACTACATGAACTCATATTCACATCTCCGTTAAATATCATCAGGGCCGGATCTAGGGGGGAATTCGGGGATTTATCCCCGGGCGTAACATTTTAGAGGGTGTAATTTTCGTAATTATTAACAACTAATTTGATATTTTTAACTTCGTTAAATACTGATATTAGGTTAAAACTCAGTAAGTACGATTGTATATTGATTATAAGAACACAATTTATTTGAGTATTTGTTTATTAGTCTATGGATAGGGCGTAATTTTAACATTTTACCCGGGCGTAAAAATTCCTAGTTCCATCTCTGAATATCATCATCCGAGCTTAAAACTCGTGTGTTTTAACATTTTGCAGAAAGCTGTGAATGTCAGATTTATGATGGATGTTCAACATCTAATTCCAGATATTAATTAATTTTATGTTACATACAATCGAAATAAAAATGTTTATGTCACCCAATTTTATTAAATTTATATCATTTTAACAACATTTTATATTAAAAACATATTAATGCATATTATATTTATAAATGATACTATAATACCAAGGCTGGCAAATTTGTTGTGATCAGCCTAGATCACTAGCCCAGTGTTATTGAACAATTATACAATAGTAAAATATCTATTTTCCCAAGTGTTTATGACTGTTTCCTTAAAAAATATAAAAAAAATTATTATTAATTTACTAACAATTATTTTTATTTTTTAATCATAATATTAGCATCTATATTCTTAAAGATAATTTTTATAAATTATCTATTATCTAAATTCTTATAGAATACAAAATTTTGTGACCATCTATGTACTTTTGAAGTTTATGAAGTGTATTCCTCACGTAAGTACATAACATTAAATATATTATTTATTTATTTTATTATAGAAAAATAATATAATATAATATTTTTTTTTTAGTGCACTTGTTTACATATACTTCATTATTATTTTAGTGAATAAGGCTCCTAGCCCTGATTATCATTAACACGTCCGGCGTGTATAACTCGTTATCTCGGCGATGCCAATAAATTTCGTGATAGAATGTTTTGAGAACTTGCATCGCACAATCATCGATCCGTAGCGCTGGTCGGTGCATTTTAGTAAAACGATTGAAAATTAAAATCGTTGTAGCTTTATACGTATTTGTTGGTTTTTATACCATATATATGTTCACTCGGGAACTCAAGTCGCGAATTATGTGATAAAATAATTTCCGACGGGTATACTGCATGATCATATACATAGACGTGCGCACAGGGGTGGCCGGGTGGGCCGCGGCCCCCCCTGCGGACTCTGGCTTTTCCTTTAATAAATGTATATCTATACTATACAAGATAGCGAACATTTTTACATTTTACATGAATAAAGTAAAGCCAGTTTTAATCTTATAGTAAAGAATTGATATCTGAGAATAAATGTAATAAAGTTATTAGTTATTAATCAGACTAATCAAAACTTGCATAAAATATAAAAATTGAAGATGTAATTGACACATTCAAAAACCTTACTCCCGTGGACAGCAGGATGGAATTGTAAATAGTATAATAATGTGTAAATAAGGATTTCTTAGATATAAATTGTGTACGTTTAAATAGTATTTATTTTTATATTTGCACATTGAATTAAATAAATAATTTATAGAATTTAAAATATTTAATTATACTAGTAGTCTTTAGTACAAGAATCTTTGGCTCATTTTTTTAAAGGGCCCGTACGTCAGCGTACGCCTATGAATATATATGTTCTATAGTACATAATATTCGCACCGGAAACGAGTCGTGCGAGTACAATATGAAAACTCAATTATTGCCCGTCACTCTTCATCAACAACTGATATAGTATATGTCATGGTATTTTTACGGGACACTTGAAATGCATTTCTTCAATCATTGAACAGTGATATAGCGTGTTTTATTTTTCACTATCGTCGGGTAAACGAATATGATTTTATAAATTATGACCTGGGGCTTCAGATATTGGAAGCCCGTTGTTCTTTAAGGTTATGCGACTAGCAAGTCAATGATGCTATATTGATATATTTCAAAAATTATTATCAGTATGTTAAAATGTATGATAACAATATGGATGTTACGCTTACAAAATGGCCAATGCGTTTATCGGTTTCACATGAATACACGGGTAATATAGACATTTGCCAGTTTAGTTACTGGTTTACATCTGTGTGTTAAACTCATGCTAATTCTGTGGCCTTATTAAATAAAGCAAATGAAGATGAAAGCACTTATCCAAAACACATATTGTTTTTTATGAATTTTAATTTTTTTTTTTCTATTGTATTGAATTCTGTGTGTTGAATGTATGACGTATTACGTTTTGCCACAACTTAAAAAGTATTATACGTCCAATTATTATAATATATAGTTCGAAATGAATGAAAAACATCCAGATACATTAGAATAATTGATATACGTGTTTGCGACAACATGAATTTCGTAATTTTTAACAGATCAGTAATGATTCGTTGTCGCTGCGGAAACCGTTTTATAGTCAGTTAGAGAACGAAGAGAATAATAATAATCAACGATAACTACGAGAAAAAAATATCTAAACATAAAAATTTTATTTATGTCAGTGAGTGCAAAAACAAACTTTCCGCTGTTCCATGTCATTTAATCATTTTAGTATTTTTGTACTTGTATCTCTGCAGAGACACTTAATTTTTCGGGGAGAACACGGGGAACTCTGGAGTCTTACGAATTTTACTGCGGCAAGGTTTACCCACGTAATATTTTTGCAATGTCAATGATGCAGTCGAGATTTCTGTTCCGAATGAGCATGAGTAGTAGGTGATTGTATTATCACGCCGTCACGATAAGTACGTAGACTTACCGGTTTCCGAATCGACATACGTGAATGGATTCTAGAACTGTTGTGGTGTTCCCCTGCACGTACTCATCATATCGTGGTTAATAACGATCAGTGCGCAGAACATATCGTTATTATTTTCCTTCTCCCTGGAACCACGTTGATAATTCAAAACTCGTTCTTGTCGCATTCACGTGACCTATAGGGGTTATAAAGCTTTAGATTTTGCACATTTTAAGTGATCCAACTGTAAAAATGTCCATTTTCCGATCACGTACAAACGTGTATACATCAAATGGATCATGCGACGACTGACGTTCGTCCATTGTCGCAGTGTTGAACTTACATCGCGATGTTGGTCACTTTGGAAAACATCTTGTTCAATTCAAAACAGGTATAGAAGTTTTCGGTTAAAATTTTCTTAGAAATTATTATCCTGTACCACTGCACCCGAATTATCTGGACGACGTTTTTTTTTCTCTAGAAAAATACATCCGAACGGTTACAACGCACTAGTGTCGAGAAGTGAGTAGGTATAAATATGGATTCGACGGATTAAAAGTTCGTTTACAAAGAGTACGTGCAAGCAAACGATCTTACGAGGATCGCCGTATTTAAACGGCCCTTGCGCCGTCTTCAATCAGAATTGATTTATTATAAACTGTATTCCCTCGATCGTGCGGATGGTTATAATTTTTATTTTCTTTATTCAGCATCAACAACGAGGTTATTAGCTTAGATTAATTTTTTCCGTTGGGTTTAAAATTTCATATTATATATGATATTTTCATGAGTTTTTCTTAGATTAAGTTATACAATTAAATGTTGTTTACGTATAACATTATTTTTTTAGCGTCGTAATAAGGCCCTAATGCTTCATAGAAATCGTCTGGAATTTGATGTTCTTTTTTGGCCTCAGTATAAATTAAACAGTGTATGATAATGTGCTTTATTGAAATTGTAGTATTGCATGAGAGATAATTTTCATTTTATAATTGACAAATTGGAAATTACCCATATTATTTTTCTCTGATTTCGTTGTGTAATGTAGTAATACTACTCAATTGATTTACCATGTTAAAAATGTTGAGTATTATTTAATGGTAGGTATATAAAACTTAGTCACTCGTATTCCTGACAATATTATTCACGATAATATACTATACCTATAATATTCAGGGGCGTATGTATAACTTTTGTATGGGATGGGAATCCTTGCCATTTTTTTTTACGTTTCTAACACCCTATTTTATAAGAACACTATTTTATAAGATTCGAAAATGGCCTAGGAGGGATCTGACCCCCGCCCTCCTTGTATACGCTCCTGGTATTATCGTTAATAACAAGATCAAAAAAAAACTTTTTATTTTAATTTTATTAAAAATATATGAAATATATTTATTATCTAATTAAAGTGGTGTAATCATAGTCCGAGTTAACATTATTGCATTGATGCAGACGGGACGATAATAAATTATAAACAATGATTATTTACTCGGCTGTACGTGGAAAGTTGTCTCGCGAGAACTTTAAATGCATTTTGAACAAAACGACGATGTATGGTCGTTTCTTTTTCAGTTTATTTATATTTCGTCCTCGCAGACTACCGCCACTATATACGCTTATTATAATAATACACACTCGTATATCAACAGCGGAAAAAACTAAGAAGTATAATTCATTCACTTCGCATTTTCGCGATAAAAAAAAACATCGCGAATCCGTGACAAAACGGTACGATTATATATTTATGGGACCTACGTGGGCTTATTTAGAATAATATATCATATTATTTATGTGTTCCGTACACCGAATATGAAATAACACTAACTGACACAATGCGATATTCAAGTCGTAGTTCTCGAGTTCCTTCCTGCCCGTCTCCGAAATCGGTTTATATAGAAATTATTACTACGAGATAACTCATTATAAAATGGTACATTGGTACGTATACCGCAGTTTTGTATTGTTTTTAAACAATAATTTCGATACAATGACATTTTTGTGGATTTTTTTTTGGTTTTCTTCAGATTCATCATATTCATATCGCACAAAACCGTACGTATTCGATTCTCGGCCAAAGATTCAACTCAATGCTCTAAACATATGGTTTACTCGGAATAATCTTATGATGAAGTACTGCATATTATAATGATGGTAACTTACAGCCACATTGTGATACATAAATTGCATAATATATCATGTAGAGTAGGGTTGCGAAAAAACTAACAATGTATTTCAAAAAATGTTTGTTCAGTGACAGAATTCTAAAAAGACAGGTGTCAAGAGTGGTACAATTCAATATGTGATAAATTGTCTGAAGAGTATTAAAATATGTTGTGGGTAAATTCCGAGGAGTAAAGTACGTTTCAAGAAATATTTTTAATATTATTATTTTTTTCGTTAAAATTATTTGAATTACGACCGTTTTTTTTTTTTTTATAATTTGTGTTTAAGAGAACACCGCATCCGCCGGTGTTGATTTCGTATTAAAACCGTACAACTTATCAAATTTGCGTTTAGTAAAACCAATTTTGTATTGTTAACTTTAATATTTGAGTAAATTTACTTATTATTAAACTTAAAGGGAAGAACACTATTATTTTAAATTTCCAAACGAGATATGAGCTTTTTTAAATTTTAATAATTTACATAATCATAACTTGTTTAAGAATTAAAATATCGTAGAATAATCTATGAAATCCAGAAATCGAACAGACAATTTTATTTTTTTTTAGTTTTGATAATTGGTCGGTTTAATCTAATATTAAATTTAAAAAACATAAAATGGTACTATTAAACGAAAATTTGCTATGTTGTACGTTTGTGAGTTGGAGACAAAATATACGGGTGTGGCTCCTCATTAAGTATAATATTTCTACTCATAATCGCCTAATAATTGTTATTAATAAAGACGTTAAATTTTGAGTGTCCTTTGCATTAAAATTGTTAAATGGAGTCTTGACAATTATAATAATAACTATAATTTACCATGTATTATACGTTTTTGTATACTATGCTATTATATTATGCGTATAAACCTTTTATAATTAGTGTATATATATATTATATTATAAGTGACCTGAAAAATATAAAAAGTGAGTTAAGTATTTTTTAAATATTAAACAGAACATTATACTATGAGCATTTGTTTTGTTACTTTTTCCCGTCTACCAATTTTTAATATTCCATATCATAATCATTTTCTTTGGTAATGATTGAACATTGTTCTCGATGTTCTCGATATTATATTTAAATTTGTTTGGTGATATAATAAGCAGTGGCGTGTTATACACGAATGCATATGGCACAGGCTAGAAGGCCTATCATTACTTTACGTTTCAGAAAAAAAAATACAATTATGTAAAAAAAAAAAAGTAAAAAAATATTCATCAATGAGTCAACGATTGTTTAATAATAGAAAAATCATGAAATTATAAGTGTTAAAAGAAAAAAATTAATTAGTTATAATTAATAAATAATATTAATTCAATATTAAATTCATTAGATATAATTATATAAGTCACATTTTTATTCTGGGTCAGAGGTGCAAATCGTATTCGAAATGTAAAAAAAATAAAATAAACATAAAACAATATATTGACATGATATCAGTACATCATTAATTAGACCCATTTTTTTTTAAATTATCATGTATAACGAATACTTAAAGTGGTGCAAAACAACTATGTATAGGCAGTGCCGCAACTACACACTATGGGGCTGGTATGCAAATCTGAATTTGGGGCCTAAATATTTTTTCAAAAAAGTATTTACCTACTTTAAATAAAATATGTTAACCGGTGTTTATATTATGGAAGGTAGTCTAGTGGATCTTTAATTTTAAATGACCTGCATTATTTTCTGCTATTTCTGTTCTAAGAATTAGTATTACCATAGGATTACAAATAATTTAGTAATATAATGGTATTTATAATCAATATTATTGCATTTGGTCATTGGCAACGAGTTAATAGTTGGGTATGGTATTTGATTATAAATATTTAATAATATGATAAATCTGTTTTTTATATTTATCAATTTACTTCAGTTAAAATGTCTACAACCAAATCCATAATAAAACATGATGTGAGTCTCCGTGTGGGGCCTATAACGGTTTAGGGGCCTATGTGCAATACACACCTTGCACACCCAATAGTTGCGGTACTGTGTATAAGTGATAGGACTTCAGTCCGTTTATAATAAATAAATAAATAAATAAGTTGTATGCATCCGTAAAGCAACTAAATTATATTATTTCGAAATAAATATTTAAAAAAAATATTGTGTACAACGTTGTCAGATTGAAAACTAACTATTAGGCTAGCAATACACTAGTGTTATTTTACCGCGCCGTAATTTTACTGCGCGTTTTTTTTAAAGTACATTAAAATGAATAGAGCACAACACACGAGTGTCGCGCAGTAAAATTATGGCGTGATATTTCGAAAACTGTCGCATGCACATTGACTTTACCGTGCGTTAAAAATACCGCTTTAAAGGCTTATCGTGAGTACTCTGAATTTAAAAATTCTGACAACCTACTTAAATACTGATTGAAAGTTGGAAATAAGTATTTAGGAAAAAAATGTAAATTTTTACCTTTTTCATGAAAATTGTATGAGCGCTATTTTTTAGCAAAAAAAAAAAAAATGTAATTATAAAATATGATTAAAATCCAATAAAAGATTTTTAATTATAAATAATTATATTCAAATGTATTTTATTTTGTAATAATAATATGGACGCACCGAACTCTATACACCAACAATATAAAAAATGCGAAAAAAAGGTGTCTTGTCATTTTTCTATTGGAGAGTTATTTCTTTTAGGAAACCTGAGCCGTAAAAATTTAAAATTATGAAATAATCATTACAAATCTAAAATTGAATTACATAACAATTATAAAAAAATCTTGAATGCACAGTAATATGGTGCACCGAATAATATTCTACGGTAAAAAACGGCAACGTCGCACTCATTTTCATACACAATCGTGTGGTCTTTTGGTTCTTTTTGGCTCCTATTGTTTGATAGTAACCGTGCTCAATCGGGTTCCAGCCCAACAAAATACCATTTTCGGACGGAATTAAAACCGAATGAGTATGACACAAAAGAGCGACATTTCGATTCAAACGAATTTATATTTTCAGTATTGATTTATTCATACGAATACAAAAAACTTAAAAATAGATAAAGAATTGATGGTATTATTTTTTATTCCATCTCCAACTGGATAGATCGACTGCGCATTAAAATGTTGGTAAGTACGAATGAACCCCTTCGGACACGGTTGCGTAATATTTCCAGCTTTATTCGGGAAATATTATTATAGTTGAATCCTATTCCAAAAGGTTTAAAAGACCCAAGAACTCCTAAACTAACTATATCATACCGGTATTATCAAAGACAAATTCCCTTTAATGTACGGGATGAAATGAAAAGGAGCATCATCTCGGCCGCGGATATTATTACTATCATCATGCCCGCGATACGTCCACGCGCACACCCATTGTCGTTATCCGACTGCGAGGTCGACAACCCGCGGCGTTTTTCATTTGACACTCGAACGCATAAAATCATTAACATTTTGCGAAATTGTTTTCGCTCGTAAAAATACGAGTACAGCGTTAATACTATGGTCACACCGAGTGCTGTTAACACAGTGTCGCGTGCCCAACGTACGCGCTGTTTCCTTTGAACTATTCTGGAATGATACAACGAAACTTTTATCGGGACGATATTATGAACAATTCGAAAAAATTTGGTACGCTAGTCGCACATCCAAATGAAACTAAATTTGCCAAGCAAATATTTTTACTCGATTTTAATTATAGTCTTGTTCTATATTCGTTTTTTCATTCGTATAGGTGTGCTTTTATTCCGCTCTCGGGATTTGTTTTTTTTTCATTGTTTAATACCACTGTACTTTGTGTCACAGCCTGTTTTGTGTATAAAATAAAACAAAATATTGTACGTATAAATGAGACCCCCACACGAGGTTACGTTTACATATTATCCACATAGATGCACATAATGTGCGTTACCAGGGCCATGCCGAAGTGGTAATTTTTGAGGTTCCCTTGTCCTCAAACACACTGGTATTATCAGCTGTACTATTTACAAAACTATAATTACAATCTATACAATATACAAATAAATAAATGGCTAGTCTGGAGTATATATATACCTAGTATATTCGGCTTAGAGTCGCGATTTTGTTGACTTTGTACACACACACCTGATGATGAATTTTTAATTAGAAATCAGTCGTACACTACAAACACAATAATAACTCGGGTTAAACATTTATTTATTTCTGTATGTACTCTATTCGTTCATATATTTATATATTAATTTACGAGTATTAGTAAATTCATATTTTTTGTTTTAATTTAATTTAATTATTTATTATCACAAATCACTCTCAGTTCATCTGCTTCTCTTTAATGGCACCATGAGCACACGCCCCTGTGCATTGTTGTGCATGTTACTCCGAATTCGTGAAATCGGAAATTTCATGAGTTCTGATTAACATATATAATATTATAAGAAAATAGTACACCTACGATTGTAACTACTCATGCGGTGCATCGGTTTTATCCTATGTTTTTTTATACATTTGAAATTGATAAATTTAGCGGATTGACAATGTTAGACGATTTAAATAGATTTCGTTGCTCATATTTTTCATGTTTTTCTAAATATGCGTAAGAACAACACTAATAGTTAATACTAAACATGCCGAAAAAATTATGACGATGATTATATATGTATATAAATGTACGTGCATCATGTATAGCTTGTGAAAACGATAGTGTCGATTAAGAATGATTAAACTTTTCGTTGGTAGCATTTCTACATTTTCCTTTTTTGTTGGTTTTAATTATTTAATTTCAATTTTATCAAGTAATTGGGTTCGAGTGGGTAACACGCTAAGATTGTGTCACAGTACACATAAAATAATAATGTTAAACGTCTCCCAATCTCTTCGGTGGACGTGGAGAGAAGTTTTTCCAAATATAAATATTTATAAACAGATAATCGTCATTAATTTTATTTGTGATAACATCAAGTACACTTTAATTGTACAATTCAATGATTTTATTTTTTGAGTAATTTGCAAGCTTTGATAAATTTACAAAACAAATGTTTGTAATTTTGTTGGTAATTTTTAAGAACATTTTTTGTCATGTTTATGTTCTATTACGTTGTTCTAGGCCAAGCCACGACTGTAAGCATATTTATTTGGAATAAATTGAAACTTAACTGAGTGTTTATGAATAAAACCGTCTATCTCGAATACACGTGACGAATAAATATGTATGTACAGGTTTTTTTTTCCATGAGTATCATTATAATATCATAAAATGTATTATGCATTCGTTTTTTCAACTGTTTTAATTATTATTTCGCTGGTTTTATGAGTTATGGCTCGTATCGATTGTAGTTCACCAGTACCATGATAAAAACGAAATTAATACTATTTCAATTTCTGATCTTGTGTATATTGTACACATATATTATAAATATATGTGTATTTAACTACTCGTTAAATACCAGCTCGTATTTTCATTTTGAGTTCACCATGCGATAGTTTATGCTCGCAAACTCCCTAACAATGCATACCTGTATGATGCCTGCATTATTATAACTTTGCGTTATGATCGTTTTTATAATTTTTCAAAACGGTAAAAATCAAAATGTAATTGCGTATAAAATCTATTCAAAGAATCGCACGTACAGATGACTATATAATTACAATTCGAGATGTTTTTACGACGGTTAATTCTCGGACAATTAAATAAATATAACATTAGCGGCCATATACTGTGGCAAGTTTAACATAATAATTATTCGGTTTAAATTCGAAAGTTTTCAACATTACTTGGCTAATCATTTGTCAATCAGCGATCTCGTATAGTAAAGCGTTAAATTACAATTTTTATAAGCACTCCCCGTAGCCTGTGCAGTGTTAAATGTACCGCAACGTCAAAGTACGATAACATTAGGACTTACAGTTGATGCATCTTATCTTAAAACGTCTTATATTTTATAAAAAATATTTATTAACTTCAATGAATGAACTTTTAAATTTTTATCATTTTTCATGTGCGAACAATTCATGCATTTTTTAGTATAGCTGGATATCTTTTTCAAGTCACATTTAATGGTTCATAATTCTTTACGACATCCCGATGATGTAAATCACACAATTATATAGTATTCGAACTTTTTATAGTTACTTTTTATATTTTCAAATTTTGATTCATACATTTTCGAGTCAAACTTGATGTAATATTGTTTGGTTTTTAGATTTTTCATAACATCCCCCAATAATGAGAAATAAATAATGTTCATGCATTTTTGGACTCAAGATCGACATATTTTAAATTCTATTATATTGTATTGAAATATTACATTATCGATTTTAAGTTCCCTCTCTCCGTTATCAGTCTTATGCAAAGGAAGTAGGTATCGAATAACAATCTATAATTAAACTGAGCAAAGTAAATGTTATATGTGTATATCAAAACAATATATTATTTAGCTAAATTACTTCGTCTCGAACGGGAGACATTTTATTAATTCAGAATAGAACACATTACTACTTCGATGTCAAAACGTTATTCTAAAAAAATAATTAGTGATTAAAACAGGTGGTTGCCATTTAAGATAAAAAAAAAGTTGTACTGCGCATGCGCGTGTCCATTTAAGTTAATAAATTAAACACTCGTAAAAATACACATTTTTATGTCATAAAAACGAATACAAAATCAAAATTCAAATCGCAGGTCTCTACGTAAAGATATTAAGTGTTTTAAGTTAGCGTTTACACATTTTATTTATAGTAATAAGTAACATTTTCTAAAAATGTCAAATAAATCGGATTGGCGATTTTGGCCTTACGATGATCAATCAAGGAGTGGTATTTAAATTTTTGTATAAATATATATACTCCTATATAGGCACAGTGTCGGGTTAAAAATTATGTTGCCTGGGGGTAGATTTTAAAATGCCGCCCTTTACAAACCTATTGTACCGTTGTACTCATAATAAAAAAAAATTATGTAAATAACAAAACAGCGTTAAAATTGTTTATTTAATCTATATTTATAAACATATCATAAGGTCCGGTAGTTTTAATAAATGTAACTATAAGTATTTAGTATAAACATTCAGCATCATTTAATTGTATGCGTTTTCCACTCATAGTGAAAAAAACCGCTGTTAAGAAACATTAAGCCCGTTTGCTTTTCAGTCAATATGACTTGAATGTTGACAAGATTACGACTACGGTATACGAAACTCGAAAGACAAATAAACAACAGAATAATAAAAAAAATTGCTTGGTGATGTACAAATAAATCATTTATGATAGTATAGCATTTAAATATCAAATTTAATAATCTGATGGTTATAAACTATAATACAGCTATACGGGTGTACAATAAACATGATTATATGTCAGTGTATTTACTTATGTAAACATATCATATCCAATTTATACTAGAAAACAATTCGATAATTCGAACCAAAATAGAAAATTCCAAGGTTATATTAGTTATAATAACAATATGGTCATTCGAAAGTATTAAATATGCCTTGAAAACAAAAAATATTCAAAATATACAATTACTAGCTTAATTACCCGGTTTCGCACGGAACATTCTTGGCCGTGACATGGGTTTTAATAGATTATTACTTTACACAATTTAAAGCCAAGTTCGGTGTAGCTATTGGTAGTTATAAAACAAATAAAACGAAAGATCAAATGAATCAGTATAGTAATTTTGGTGATACCTCTGAATTACCGTAATTGCTGGTTTCAATATTTTTGAAAATCCCTTCTTATTGCATGTATTGAATATTGGAGAGATCACCATGTCAAATTTCGAGTTCATATAGTTTTGAGATTTAGCGATGATCAATGAGTGAGTAATACCTGACATTGTCTATTGAGAAAATTGTGAGTGTTTAACTCTTTTTGGGTGTTACCGTTGAACCTATACCTTTTTAAGTATAAATCACCCGAAATAACGGTTGAAATATTAATTTGTTATGTATTGTAATAAGTAAATATTAAATATAGCCATGTCTATCACGCCTTGCTGTACTGTTTACTATATTTAAGCATATACAAATATCCTTACAACAATGTTCAATTTATTTTGGATTATTATTTTTTTATTTATTCATTTTATTGAGAAAAGTTTGACAATTCGAAGTTTCAAATAAATGCTACTTATTAAAGTATATTTTGATTATACAATATTTTTTGTTTTTCCTTTTGTGGTGCGTACACAAATAAATCAGAAGGTTTTCTGACGCGTAAGCAGGCCACGCACAGTTATCCATGTAAGAAGCATAAATTTTCAAAATTCAATCCACACACTTGTTTTAATTGTCCTTGTAATTTGTCAATGATCATTGAAAAAGCGAATCGCACTGGAAACTGCAAAACTTTGAATTCCAATAGCTTATCTGTTGGAGTCATTGGGATGCGTGGTAATAGTACGTGTTCACGTTTAATTTTTCCGTTTAAAATTATGGCTTCGGTTATGTTGTTTTACAGTTTAATATGATAATTTACATAATTCTTAATCGGTGATTATTAAAATCAAAATATTAAACAAATCAAATAATTCCTAGGTAACCAAAAGTTGAAAAATGTATGCATCCAGTCCAAAACTGTTTCGACCCTTAATATGCGATTTTCGAAAAATCCTTTCTTATTACACGATGAAAGACTGTTCCAAATTTCAGGTGCGTACGTTGAATAGTTTTTGAGATAGAGCAATCAGTGAGTCAGTGGTATTTGAATTTTACATGTATAGATAAATAAAATAAAATTTCATAACTATTTTTGTTAAAGCAAGAAACGTATTTGGTTCGTACTCTGCTATTTTTGTGACTATGCAAAACAAATGCAAATGCTACAAATCCTCTGCCCTACTTTATCAGTGATAATTCTGCGGTAAATTGATAGAACTATTATTATTTGTTATACGCGTTTTTTAATGATTACTAATTCTTCCAAAAAATCATAATTAATGAAAAACTTTTGTTTTTGCCGTTGATAAATTGCCACCCTTAAAACATAGTCGCCGGGGGAAACTGCTCCCCTTAATCTGACTCTGAACACGTATTATACTATATTATTCTATTGTTGTTGTGATTCCGAACGATTAAAATATGAATTCTCGATTTTTTGTGATGCACCAACAATGATAAACATATACACAATTACGTGAATAAATAAAATATTATCACAGTCTTACAACATTTGGCCTTGTATTATGAAAGATCGTGCCGGTTACCGTTGTACACGTTATACAACTACTGTTTAACGAAATTAACGACGTGTACATTATCCGGACTGTTCGACGAACATCAACGTTATCCAATCGATTGCATCATCCGTGACACGTATTTATCGTGTTCGATGCGCAAAAAAAAAATTCAACCGTGATATCGTATTCACTTGGTCGTTTTTCACGTCCCGCAGACGTTTAACATTTATCGTTTCATCTATTACGACGGTTAACACTCGGCCCGCGAATCCCGTCGAATCCCGTTCATTGACGTGATCACGGTTTCAAACGGCAATTGTCATCCCGTGTGATAACAGCCATAACACCGCGTACGATTCGGATTGTGACGGTTTAATTTCCGGCGAAGTACGGAATTCTCGACGTTAAAAACGGTTGTCAATGATATGTGTTCGTTGCGTGTACAAATGTACGATGTATTATGATTATCGTATGCGTTTGAATACCGCGGAACAGCCTTTAGTTAACGGTCTCGTGGTGAACGATGGTCATCGGACGTTTCGCTGGAATTTCGCCAACGATTCAAACCACCTCGCACCCCTTGACTAGTTTATTGTACACGGTTTCATCATAATATACATCGACCAGTGTATATGTAATTATGTACACACGTTTTAGCTTCGTAATCGAAATCCGCGATGATGAAAATTCTTTGTTGATCGTGGACGGTGTCCCTGGGAAAAAAATATTAACTACAAAAACACTATTTTAAGAAAACCTTAAATAAAACTGTCTGCAATGATTATTAGTAAAAATGATTTATTTATATTTTAGATACATTTTATCCTATTGGTATTTTTTATCAAACACGTGGGGTTCCTTGAAATTCCAAACATTCGATAAAATTGGACTTAAAATAAGCCCAATAACTGATTTATTCAGTTTGGACAATATTGTTCCCTTAGCACATATTACACCTATTACACTACATATTTACACCTTTGAGCTACACTTTTTCACATAAATCCTTTAACTCAATATAATATGAACATTATTAGTGTTAAATGTTATGAATAATGAAAATTATTTGTTAAAAGCAGTATGTTGAGTTATTCCAATTTGTACAGTTGTGGATAATTTATTTCCTTTTTTTTTATAAAAAAATTAAACTGCAATTGTTTTCGTTATTTATTATCAATCGATGTTGATTATAATAATTTACAAGAATATGGAATACAAAAATAGAAAAAATTGATAAAATGAACTTAATGAACTTATAGTACCCGAGTTTCGTCTAGTTATTTGTTATCATCGTTACCACGGTTATCTGTAAAACACATTACAAATCGAAGAACGTAGAAACGAGTGCTTGTAACGAATATTTCCGAGCCTTTGTGAACAAAATTATATTAACATGTTTCACTCAATACCGAAAAGAAGAACTTGATCGCTTGCAGGCGATGCTAATAATTTCCGCAGATCACAAAATATAGAACCTTTTCATTGTATAAAAAAATCTGATATCACAACATTTGGCGAAATTGAAAAGGAGAGCAAGATGATTTTTAGTGTGAAAAAAAAAATTCTGTGAGCACATATCCCGGATTGCCAAAAGATATTTTATGTATTCACTAATCTCAGTAATACTTTAGGAAATAACGTGATCGCAAAAAATCCCCTCAAGAATTTCTACCCTTCTACTAAAGTCATAAATGTACTTAAATTGAATGGCTTAAATTCCAATATCCGTTCGTCTAAATCTTATGAGTATCTGTGTGCAAAAGCTTTCGAATCCGACAGGTGAAATCGCGTTTAAATGTAATATCATATAATAAATATTTTTTTCGTAACGTATCCCTGGCCCCGCGTGTCGATGCATTGCAAATTAGTTTTTTTCCATTCGCATTATCCGTTCGAACCGATAAGAAGTAAGACGAAATCTGTCTTAGCTGCTGCGCTGTTTACAATATCTTGTACGTCTTGTCGGGACGTTAACGTCGACTTTTCGCTGTCTAAATCAGATCGGTAATCCGGATGGAAGCCCGACGGAGAAAAATAGGGATGCGAGATGATTTAGGTGGAAATGTTTTAACAACGTTATTGTATTTATAGGTTAGACGTTGTATGGGGGTCATAGGTCATAGGAGATATAGGGGTTAGGTTGAACAACCATGCAAAACAGTGGTTCGAAAATAAACGTGACATTCGTCGTTCATCGTAAAAGGATAAATCAACGGAAATATTTTGAACCCAACAGGAATGCTAGAGCCGCGGAGTAGCTTAGGCGAAGTAGGTGTTCGCCTTAGGGCCTCACACATTAAAGGGGCCCTGTGAAAACGGAAAACTATATTTTTTTTTATTTAATAATACCTGTATTTTATTTACGAATTTACGGAACAAAAGTCATTATAAAATATAATATATGTATATTAAGTTGTAAGTGTTATATGAAGTAATAATAATAAAATTATTTTGAAAAATATATAAATAATATAATAATTAATTAATTTTTCTTGCTAATAAAAAAATTTAATAAATATGATTTTATTTATTAAATTTATTAATAATAGTTGGTTATTATTGAAGCTGTTTATTTTAATTATTGGATAATATTGGTAATGTTAAAGATGTAAATAAAAAATAATTTTGTAGGACCCAAAATTTTAATTGCCTAGGGGCCTTCACGAATGTTTAATCCGGCGCAGCACGATGCTCGTTACTAACCGTTAGTACTCGTCACTTACACTGAATACTCATACTCGCACTAAGCTTTTAGTGTTTACACACAAGATGTATAGTAATAGTATGTGGCCATACTGCTAAGCACTAATACTATCATCGGAGGCGATCATACGTTACGAGCGCAACAGCGAGTAGAGTCGTTGACGGGGTAGTTACTAGTTGTTAGTAAACAGAACGACGTTTTCTATTACCTAGCACTGTAAATGATAAGAGTTGGTCACTCCTAGACGACACCCAACACACCTTCCTTTATACTTATCATCGCGTATATTGTTATTTGAACGCATATATTATTAACGTTGTAAGTCAGCTAAAGCTGTTTGCAACTACTCGATTGACCGAAAAGTTCGTTTTAAAAATTTGTTTCTAATACACCTTGTGTTCAATGTTCATAAAGCATTTTTCAGCTCACTGAGAGGTTGCAAACACCTTTAGCTGACTCGCAAAGCTTTACGTACTTTCAGGTATATGATTTGAAATCACATTATCGCCGACAATCCTCATAGTGGTTGCAATCTCTTCCTCGTTTATTTCTCTCTCACATCTTTAAAATAATCGCAAATCTATTCGAACTACTGCATCCTCTTGGGAGTATGAACGTAAACTTGCGTACAGTCAGCTCAAATATATTTCATTTCAAATATTGTAATCAGATCAGTGTGATTGCGTAGTACACGACAGCCGTCCTGAGTTTTATTTTCTATATACATACCCCCTCGCCTTGATATATCATACTGGAGACTCGAATAGAATCGGTTTCCAAAAACGTATTTCGTTTATATTGTTGTATAACGGTTTTTGAAAAATGAACAACACGGGTGAATGATTTAGAATATTTTAGATCGGCGAGACACGTCCTAAACGTTTTTCTCGATAGACCGCGAACACAAGAGTACATTTTAGATTTACATCCCTGTAACCCCTTAAATATTGTAGGTGCACTGCGTTATTTTACGTTAGTAAAATATGTAAAATATATAGTATTGGTATTTGCTCCGTTATGCAACGACGTGATATTAAAGTATATTATAATAACTGTCTTAATTAGGATCGCGTTAAAAGTTTACCGGCTTATAGAATATTCAACAGTGTCTCGTTGCACGTAAGAGCGAATTTTTAATGGTACATCGCATTGCATCGACGTGATAATTTTCAGTGCGTATTTCAAGAACGCTGAGAAGACGTATAAGTATACATGGTATATTCTTACCCAGCCGATCCCGATTTCGGCGAATATAATCGAAACGAGTTCAATTAGTTCCAGCATGGAATTCCACCAGGAAGCTTAGGTTACGCAGAAAATCAAGAAGCCGGGAAAATCTTTTGAACATCACTATCAGTTTTACTACGCCGTTGTTATATTATTATTATACTCTAACGGAAGCGATGCGCGCGTGCACAGCTGGTGGGTAATCGAATGATCCAAAGTGTTTACGAGATAAAAGTAAAAGCTATTATGCGTGCTACACCACGCCTTTATCTAAATGTTGTTGCTCGCCCAATTTACGACATATTTAATAGGTTCCTTGTCCTAAGTATTTTTGCTCGCCTATGGAACACTAGCTTTGTAATACCTACTCGTATCCATCTACACATCCGGTGGACCGTAATATAAAGGCCTAACACGCCAATTTCTAAACTAAGCCTTTTGCCGAAAATGTGCGAAAAATTGATTGAACCAAAACCATCTATTTTTATATTTAGCAATGTTACAATTAACGAACAACATAACTTTCGGACCCATAAATCAACTTGTGTTAATTTGTTAGTTTACGTTACGAATTTGTTCGATACTCAAAAAGTTAGAATTTTAGACAAATTGTCGTCTTCCTCTAACGTCCATTCGGGTGTCCCCCAAGTTAAACATATATCCCCCTTGTTATTTATAAACGATCTAACTAGTATGTTTTGTTTTGTAAATAATCTCACTTTGCCGATGACCTAAAACTGTATATGACAGTTAATTCTTCTGAAGGTTGTAAAAAGTTGCAAGACGATCTTGTTTGTTTTACGAAATGGTGCGTAGATAACCGTTTAGGCATTAATATTTATGTAAATGTACAAGGTTTAAAAAACTATATTTTTATGATTATTTAATTACCTATTTTATTAACAACTCCGAGCTTAAATCAATGTCTTCCATCGAACATCTAGACTGGGCATTTTTCTATCTGCGGAGCTTATATTCTCACACCATATTTCGTTTGTTTATATAAAAGCGTTGCGTATGTTAGGGTTCATCTGACTAAAATATCTTGACTTCAAAATTATTCAATACTTAAAAATGTCTGAATAATAATATTTCAAAATTCACTTAATTTTTTTTTTTTCGTATTTTACATTATAAAGTAGGTAACGAACGCCTTATACAAAAATAAATACATCTCTACGTACATATAAGCGTATATATTATCTATATGTGTAATACCTGAAGTACGTTATAAAAATAATCATTACGTGGTAAGTGTTTAGCATACAGTACTACCTCTCAATTCAACAAATAGGTTCGTGGACACATACGATCTACATCAATCAATATTTGTATTGTTAATGGTAATGAAAACCACGCATTCCATAAGGGCAGGGCTTGTTCTTAGGATTTTCACCTACTGCCCAAACACAATGAAAAGTTTGTTTTATGAAATTTATTTGCATTATGATACTTACCCCCTTCTCGAATAAATCGTTTATTGATATTTTTTGAGTTTCGACCATCGGTAAAATAAAAAAAAAAAAAAAATACGAATCTTTTCCGTTATACGTATAACACTATTTAAATATAAATTTCATAGATTAAACAATCATCGAAGTAGCAAAGATTGTAAACTTACATAAATATTACTTATTAGATTTAGGTTGGGTTTATAAATTACACAAATTTCAAATACTCAGTAGAAATTCAATCATTCTATAAGAAAAATTATATTTTTGTAAGGTGCCCATATTCATAAAGTCAAATGCCCTTTTGAACTTGCCCTATTATCCACCCAATTTGGGTCGTGTTGCTCATTATAATAAGACCTGCGTAATGGTAGGTTATTCTTGGTTTTTAAATAAACATAACATGTTCGTCAAACGTTTCGCACGAGAAAGTAAAATGGTATTCAAGGGCGAATTTTAAGTTTTACATTGACTGGATTCCGAATAACATTGATCTTTACGCTAATTGGAATGAAATCAGAGTTATGATTGTGTACATTTTTTACATTTTTTATTTCATGTTTTATGACTGTATACGTTATAATGTATCCTGATAATAATATATAACATTTTTCTTTTGTTTTTTATTGATAAATTTATAAAAATGCCAACGATCAATTCTAATTTTTATTGTAATTTTTAAACGTCGTATTTTTAAAAGAGCCTGCACCTACGTTTATAATACCTACCTACATTTCTGGCGTCGTTTTACAGTTCTGTTATAAAATCAAATCACGGCCAACTGTAATATATTATTGTTGTAAGTAAGGTGTTCTATCTTACTCATAACGAGAAACGATACTCTGTACGGAAATATCATTCTTGACGACGTGTGTATGTGTGTGTGCACTGTTTTTTGCACTGCCGTCCTGGGTGAAATAATTAAAAACACAATCGAATTCCCCTTTTTTTTTTTTTTATATTAAACGTGCGCATGTATTCGTTTAGTAATTTTTAACACACTTGTTACATAATACACTTATATTATTTGAATTTTTTTTATTTTACTTGGAAAACGACTGTACGGTGAAATGAACGATATTAATTTTTATCTGAATTACACAATGAGTTTTAAATTTTTATTAAAACCTTTAAACAACGCAATGTATTGTTTTAAGACAGAAGAAAAACTGTGAACTTTTAAAGTATTGCGCACTATTATAATACAGAGTGAAATTCGATGTCTTCTATGCGTTCGCAGGACGACAATTTCATGGGAATTTTAATAAAGAGAATAGAATCTAACGCGATTAAAAAAAAAATAAATAAATAAATAAATAAATAAAGCTACCGTTTTTAATAAATATATTTATTCCGTAAATCGCTTAAACTGTTGATAGTTTCGAACAAAGAACGACTTTAACAACAAACTGTATACGAGTACATTTTTAGCCAAGCGTCACTAGAACGTCATTTAAATTTTTATTATTATTTGTTTTAAAATATTTTTAATCGCGTGGAAATGGCTACGAAAAGCAAAAAACCGTTACAGTCATCCACATCGAAATCCTTTACAATGCAGACATTAAGACGGATAAATGACCAAACGCATTATTGTACGTTTTCTTTAAAATTTTTTTATTTTTTAACGCCCATCCGTTCGTTTGTTACGTAAAACAAAAAATCATTACGGCGGACTCTCTACTCGCCGACCCCGTGGATTATTGTAATAACAACAATAGCGAAGTTATTATTATTATTGTCGCCTTAACGTCTCGTGGTGGAAAAAAACCTTTTTTACGACCGGCAGTTCTTCGTCGTATACGTCGGGCGTATATAGTACGTTAGAACATTACAATATGACCTCAAGTGCGCCTCAGGATCTACGCGACTGAGATCCCTCCGCACGAACATTACCACACACGTTGAACGCAACGAGTTATACCGACTGTTATTATTTTCGAAAATAATATTCCGTAACACAAATCGCGCTCGTACGCAAGTATGTATATTTCTTCAGCCGAAGGAAATCGACCGTTTTTTTATATTTACGAAAAATATTCTGTGCGAAACGTCGTTTGGTAAATAAAACGCGCAACCGAATATACATGTATATACGTGCACTAGCTGATCCTGCACGGTGTTGCCCGTGACGAATTCAAGGCCCGCGGATTTACCCCCTTTGAAACTCCATTAAATGTCAGCACTAAGCCGCATATATTTTTAATACAGTTATTTGGGTTGTTTTGATCAAATATAAAACATAGCGGATACCTGGCGTGTTCAACCGCGCTAAAAATAAAAGAAATACATTTTGTTTATTTAACGGGGAAAAAAGGAAATTTTGTTTATTTATTAACTTCTTTTATCTTAATTCCAACGGATAAACAACGTTTTGAGTTTTTTTTTGGTAGGAGCGTAAACATAAAAACTTTTTAACGTTCCAATTCTGGAGCAAGCAATATGTAATTGGCCGTATAAAAGAAAACATAGACGTTTATATACTCGCGTACATTATTATTATCATATTTCCCGGACTAATATCTACGCCTAGCTTTATGCATATACTCAGTACCGCTAAGTTATTTTATATAAATCCAAAACATTTTTAATTTAAATAGTTACAAAGTTTGAATCGATATTTCTGACGTCCATCAACAGTAACTTTTATCGCCTTTTCATACGTCCATACTTAAAATGGACACGTCGCAACCATAATGTTCAACATAAAACTTATCCCTGAAAATAAAGAATATTTATTTTTATACTACAGCACACAGTATGAATACCGCAATGTTTGTAATATGTTTACTGCGATTCGCATTCTACAGAATATTTTATTTTATATATTTTTTTGTTTTTCTATTCAGGCAAATCATATAATAAATAATAGTACAATGGGTGTACGTGCGAAGAAAGTAAATACTTACACCAAACGATTTAAATAAATAACACTAAAGTAAAAATATTTCATTCAATCTCGAAAAAAAAATTATTAAGTATTAGCTATTGTGTATTTATGAATATACATATATTTTAATTTTACACAATCGTGTAACTATAAGAATTATAAATAATAATAATATTTATATTGGAATCACATTCTAATTTACATCGTATAACTAAAAATGTAGCAGGTTCATAGTAGATAAAGTAAAAGATAATAAAAAAAAAATAATTGATAATAATAATATTAAATTAAACTATAAACTATATTACATGTGTAAATACAATTTGACTACAATTTGATTAATATTAAGTACAGCAGAAATTATTTATCATTACATTTGACGAGATTTTTTTGAAATAACTGTGTTTATTATGATCACGTCGTCCCGTCTTCAAACCAATTGTTTTGCATTGCATATTTTGCAGATTTTAGGTAATGTCCGGTTTAATAAAAAAAAAAAAAAAAAAAAAAAATGTGTGTTATACTTATATTTGGTTGATATTTCATTATTATATATTTTATTAACCATGCCTAATAGTTTATTATTATATAGATTGTATAATTAACAAACGCAAGAGTTGGCTGGCCCAAAGAACTTTTATGATGAAAAATCAACTAGGTTAGATTACGTTTTTGTCGAACGAAGAACATTTTTGTTGATGTACGTCATGTCGATAAAAAAAATGTAAAACATAAACTTATTTAATTGCTTAACGGAGCTTTATCTGCAACTACACGGTAGTATGTACACGTCTTCGGCAGAGAAGAAAACCACGTACGATTCGAGAAGGAATGATGCGTTAAGTATAAGAACAATCCGATTTATACACTAATGTATATAAGATAACAGATTTTTATGTCGAAATATTTTAATGTCGCAATCGCCTTACCGTTGACCATCACATAGATGCCATTTACGTACTAAATTTGCATCGTGGAGATGATATCGTGAATATTAGGTTTAACACAATTTTAATCGTATTTCGTTGTCGTTGTAATGGGTGAAACTTATTGTAACATTATTTCCGTTTATTTAAGGTTTTAACTTTTAATAACCTAATGCAAATTCACGATCTCTAAAGCCGTAATTAGACCCGTCTGGGCATATGGATTAAAACATTTATAGGGTTTAGTTAATCCCTCGAAACGCTCCGCGCGCTTCGAACCATACATTTTCGTCAAATTGTCTCTACTCCGCGTTATACAAAATAAATTTAATAATAATCTCCACAAATACCTCAAAACTATCAACGTCCACTAATCAAAACTTTTTCTTCTCGTACCATATCGATCTGCTACCCGATTGGTGCGCAGGTCGTCTGCTCATCTGTCATTTCTATTAATATAAGCATGTTATCAAAATTAGTTAACGTACATAGGCGTGTGTACGTTTTAATTATGTTTCGTTCAAAATAAAAATCATTTTTTCAAAGATGGAATAATGTAACGTTTTACTTGTTTGAATGATGTTGTTTTCGTGGTTTATCTACTCTGACCCGTAAATAATGATGCAAGTACGCGATGGCGTTTCACACGCATACCCGCCAAGTGACGTGTCTGCATGATTAAATGCAGCAACAATGTTTCGCGATCTTTCCAGTGTCACAAAGTAAACAACGGTTCGCAGTTAAATGTTAGTTTTTCTTCACCGGGCAAACTAAGAATTCTTCGTGATCCCCCTCACTTTCCCTAGTGTTCGAGTATTATTGGCAGATAATCGTTCACGCGTTTACTTATTTCCTGTTCGTTGTATCGGTCCGAGGGAAATTTTTCATTCCGTTAATTTTTAAGGTCAAAAACAAATTTCAACCGTTTTGATAGTTTGCAATCGCGATGGCGTATGGCGAGAGAAAGTTTAAGATGATAAGCTTCCCTATGGCGAAGAAATATATTTAAACCCACCATTCATCATACATGATATTCTAGTTTTTGGTTGATTCTTCTTCTTGTTTTGTTTTTATGTGTACGAATATAAAACTCCGGAGGGCAAAACGGTAATTGCAAAACAACATAGTAATGTGCAGTACGGAACATCATTATATTACGACTTTTATATTGTGTTTTTCGTCTATTACCTATTGGTAAATCAATATTAAAACCATTAATACCTGAATGCGTCGATTCATTGAATATGATTTGAAAACAGCTCTTTTTGCACAAATATTTGATACCGAAAAAAAAACACACACGAATGTGTCGAATATATTATTATTGTGTCGTAATCAAAACTCGACGATACTTGTTAGCACACATACAAAATTACTTACCAAAAAATTGACAACTCGTTTACGTAGGCCGAAAACCTAGTAATATAAAATGTTAACCTGAACATGCCGACTCGAGTGGGTACAACTACTATCGATTCTTTATTCGATTTTTGTATGTAATACATTATAATCACAATATGTATTCGAATTTTGTTTTATATATTATTTATTTCATTATTCTCGACTTATTAAATCAGTACGAGTACAAAATATTATACCTCGATGTTTTAATTTGGGTGTATTTTCTTTGGACGCCTTAGTCGTTAGGACACTGTATGATAAAAATATTGTCGCAAATATGCTCCACGTTTCGTGGCACGTTGTTGCGAAAATGCAGTCGGTTGAACGCTGTAGTTCCCAAAAGGTGATCCGCGGACCTCCTAGGGTCCACGGGTCGATGTTAAGGGAACCTCGGTACACGGTTGTGTTCAAAATGAATATAGCTGAACTTGAACGAAATTACGAACGAAAAATACAGGTTTCACAGGTTTCAGGTTGTTGTAATAGTGTCATATGCTAAGAGGAGATATTACACAAAACGTGTTAAATCAAATAAATCTCTTTGTATTGCGGTAATCGAGAATGTTCGTGTTCATATAATATTTAAAATAAAAAACGTCAAATCAGAAGAAATCGAGGAAATAATTTTTTTCTTCAAAAGACATCCACGGTTAAACTAAACTTATAGCTGAAGGTCCGCGGTTTCACACCGAGTTGGGAACCACTGATTTAGCGTAATTGAAGGATTCGTCATGTACAGCCATTACAATCGACATCCAAAGCACTTCGTTGGATTTGAATTTCTCTGATTTCCGAACGATTTGTGTCCAGTTGATATGTCTCTCGTATAATATATATATCTTTATAGTATACAAATGATATGACCGTATAACCACGGAACATCGCGCGTATAATTATAATATTTAATACACGCCCGTGGTTCGCGTTGACGCAGTTCGGTGAAAACTTTTCCCCTCGAAACGACCGTCTGTTGACGGCCAGACAAAGACTGTCTCTTGCAGCGCGCAACGAGCTTTTTTACGGTTCCGAGGATTTATATTTATTTTTTCTTTCAGAAAATCGCACGCGAACATTAATCCGTAAACGATATGCTAATAAAATTATACGCGTGGCGTACACGAATACAATTTACATCGACAAAAAGTGACAGGTATAATTATTATCATAATTATTAATTTGTACGTATATGCGTTGCTTTGCTACCTGTTTTTTTTTTTTTCATGTATTACGCTCGAATGCGGTTGGAAATGCGCAGTTATACGATTTTGTGCAACGTGATAAAATAATGTAAAATTTACCTACGGAGTTAATACGCAAGGTCCGTCCGTGTGCAAGTAACGTTTCGGAGTCGCGTTGTACGCGATCGTATTCAATAAACATAAAAATGTGCGTTATAAATTACGTAGTAGAGTATCTTAACGTGCCATAATTTATTAATTAAGCTTTTCAACATTTATAAACGTGTATCACATTAGAAGTGGAAGAGACGGAGAACGAACGAAAAATTAAAGAATAAATAAAGAGAGAGAGAGAGAGAGAGAGAGAGAGAGAGAAAGAGTTAAATACGCGTTATGCAGCAGCTCGCTTTGATCGAATTGCCGGCGGAAGATTACGAGATCGTCAGTTATGCTGTATCGAAAATTAAATCTGCAAATAACGGTTAAAATATTCATTACGGCCAAATTAATAGTCGTAAAACATTTTTAATTGTTTATTCTAAACCGACGAGATTATGATAAATATATTCTATAATCTAGTCTTACAGTTAATAATATTATAATTTAAAATTTGAATGTAAGATTCACCGAGCCGTAAACAAATTTCAAATCCGTATTGCACGGTAGTACGTTTTAATATCGTACATTCGATCAGTTTAAATATGCAAGCATGAAAACATTTGAAATCCTTTAAATATGCTTATTCACGGACTTCTATGATGACATCATAACTAGTGGTGTTCACGAATTTTTCTTATTACACGCGCCACGGCACTCAACACAATAAAGATATCAAAAACATAATAGATACCGTAGAAATAGACGAAAATATTCAACTATTATTGTGTAGATGTGTGAAATGACATTTCGATGACGTTTTCAGTTAGCCGTGGCGTACAGAGTTTAGCGTGAAATGTTATCGGATTCAATCAAAGTCTATTGTTTTTTCATCAGAAGTTCATTATCAATGTGGCGATAGTGTTATAAATATATACACATTATATTGTATGAACTTAAAATATTACTTTTCGGTTTCAAAATATTTAGGAAATTTTTATAAATGAAAAAAAAATCGTGTCTCGTAAATTATAATTGATGATGAAATGATGTGCATGCAAGCGGTAATGAGATTATTGTTAATTTTTAGCTGTTCTTAGGTATATCGTGTAATATTACACAAACGATAATATTATATTTTTGTAAGGATCAGTAACGAGAAAAAAATTACATTATCTATTAAAAGCACGATGAATAACTAACTAGTTTTTATTTATTTATTTATTTATTTTTTTTTTTATTAATGGCGAAAGAAAGTTTCGTCGTGTCGATAATTATCCGAGTTAAAATTGTGGTAATTAATGTCAATAAAAATCAATACATTGATGCGACCAATATATCAATTCAGTTATTTAATTACAATTTTTTTTCTTCGAGGAAGTGCTTGAGATTGTTAGATTAACTTTGGTTTTTTTGTATGTCAAGAAAAAAATACTTCATGATTTACCCGGAGGAGAGGGGGATGAACTATTTTTTATTTTTTGTTATGGCAATTATAAATTATAAAAATTGCATTATATCTATATCGAGGTAGTTTCATTGATAAAACTATATTTTAACTACTAATCAGGAATAAAACCTGTATTCATTTAACGTCAAATACTAATACATGTTTTTATTATTCTATATTGTAAATACATCAAGCGAAACAGTGAACGCAGATAGTGATCATAAAGTTAAAATATAAATTAAAAACGATCTATCGATGATGGAGCTCACAACGGTCCGAGTTTTCAGCTCACAAATGATGACAATATAGATGTGTCTAAAAAAGGAAATAGTTTAACATGTTCAATGAATTATAATTTATACATTCTATATAGTAGAATAACACATTTTCGTGATATAATCATTCCACATTCTAATAAAATAATAAGCAACTACCTACTGAGTCGATGTTTGATTTCTGTTTTTCGGTTTTCAGAAAAAATATTGTACTTAAAATTATAATATTAAAAGCCAATAACTTCATAAAAAAAATAAAATATTATAATTGAAAAACCCATTTGACTAACATAATACAACAAGTACATTTTGAAATCGGAAAAAAAAGTATTAAGCAGGAGATCGCAAAGTTCTCAAAACTTGAAAGTAAACTTCTGAAGCGTTAGACCAAGATGCATTACACTTGAGAGTAAAAGATTCCAGATCATTAAAACCTCAATAATTCTGCCAAAATAGTACGCGGTTATCATTTGGAAATTAAAAAATATAAGATACAAAGGCATATCGAAATAGTTACATTTCACGAATGGTATTTTTTAAATTCGAGGAAGTAAGTGAAATTACCGATATTCAAAAGTAATTGACAATAGCACAAATAAATCAATGAATATGATCGTTTCAGGGGGTCTACTACATTAATAATTGTACGCTGCACAAACTATTTCCGATCTCTGGAAGGTTAAACAATATAGTAAAAAAAAACAACCTTTTGTTTCCATCATGATATACGAATGTATTCTGAGTACCAATACCAATATACCAATAAACGTGTGCATATTTGAATGCGTTTATAATTCCAAATGTTTTAGACATTATACCAACATAATATTAACATACTAAAGAAAATGTATAAAAAAAAAAAAAACAGCGTTGATTACAATCGGTTTCTTTAAATGTTTAGAAATATTTAAAACTGTTATTGTACTATGATGTTTGGTTATATACAAATTAAAATTCAATTACACGCGGAGCGCATGTAAATAATCGTTATAAAACGCAGTGATGAATTTCGAAAATATTACCAAGGCGTATAAAATATGATTAACTGTACATTATTTTATTCATATGTACGATGTGCAGCTTATTAAATCGTGTAATATATGCTGCTGTGAAAGGGTTGCCACTGTTCGCGTTTAAATATTTTATAAGGTCATATGTATTGCAGTGGTATTAACCAATTACAAATCGGTGTGTTTGGTCAGACGTTCATGGTTAGATTCTGGTAGGGAAAAAAACCGCGGTCTTCGAATTTTTATATTAATCCTCGAAATTATTAACCGTTCGTAGAAAAAACACGCGCATATTTTATGCAATAATATGGCGTACACGTCATAATAAATATACGCACATATATACCGCCCGTTACATAATTATGAAAATTGTTTAAACACCACATTATTTTATGTATACATACGGCGGATTGTTGAAAGTTTAAGATAGTGAATACATTATGTGTATACAGACTCATTGTCAAAGTGGTAATTCTTTATTCGTCAATTAATTATAATTGATATAATACATAAGATGTGATAGATATAACGTGCTCGTGTGTATGTATGTATCTGGCACACGTGTGTGTATGTGTGTGTGTGTACCCAAGAACTGTTCATTGTGATATTGTCATCGTGAATTTCGCATTTATTATGCCTAAGTATAAGTAAAACTTCACCACTGAAAGTATAATACGTCATACATCATTTTTAAGTCGTATAATAACTTTCCGGGTCTGGATTCGCTATAACACTATAATAAGTTAACGGTTTTAGATTTCTTGGTTTTTAACACCGTCGGCGTTAATACTCTGATCAATATTTTATTACTTCGCTTTCGATCAAGGCCTTTGAAAATTTGGATTTTTCGAAAAAAATATTTATAACTGCAGATTTACACATAAATAATAATTTAATTATCAATACATGGTTATTGGTTTCGATATCGATTATGGATTTTAAAATTTGTTTTCCTTTTTTGTCATATCGGTGTTAGAAAATATTTGCAACTTAGGTTTGCACAGGTTACAACAAGTTTTTCAAAAATCGATTCTTATCATTGATAGCTTGTGAACGTACACATTCCAGAGTCAGTCATACGTCATGCAACGCGTAAAGGCGCTTTACTATACAAATTCTTCTCGAGGTCAAATAGGGTATGGGTTAGGTGTACGTACATAAATTTTATTTTACTATCAATACTATTACTTGTGAGTTTTGACGTTAATGGTTAGCTGTATGAACTAGCATAGACACGCGTATTGATTTAAGTATTTGCTTTAGATTGGCAAATGTGTACGTCACTGATAAACGACTGTGCGATACTCTTTCTTGATTAGAACTCCTAAGCAAAGTGTAACTGAAAATGCATATGAACTTATACAAATGTATAAGTTGTATATAAATATGTTTTATGAGTGCAAATGTATTACGAAAAATGTTTGAAAACAACTATAGAATGCACTACATTAGACGGGCCGTATATTTTGCGGCAAAATTGAGAGCGTTGTATTAGGAATAAAAAAATGAATAATAATAGTGTGTATACAGTGAGGTGACTGTAGAATGCTACCGTTCTAGTCGCGAACGATTTCGATTTCAGATCATGTAGATGTAACGTTGTACGCAACCATTAAAGACCGTCGATTAGTGTTCAAGTAGTGTCGTAGCCGAAACGGTCCTCAAAACGTCAGACCAATTTTTATGGTCAAAACATAAAATTACATTTTACGGGAATTATTTTACGGTCGTGGATCGGTGTAAATTGTAAATTCGAACAATGTGTAATAATTATTATCGAATCAATTACAATGCACGAAAAAAAAAACATATTAGTAAAACTAACCTAACCTAATATTCAACACTGCGACTTCGACTTTCACACGTGCAACGTGTATCAAAACTACCCATTCTTCGTTTCGATTAGTTCGATCATTGTATTGAAATTATAAGAACTCTGAGAATAAAATCAATATCTGCATAAAGTTTACTCGAGATCGTGTAAGAATATTTTTTAAATTACATTATATCTTTGTTGTCAACATAGAAAATAGAATGCCTACTCAAAACACTTTATGATACTGAAATTCAGTTCATAAATCTAGAAAAATTACCCCAAAACGGTTTCAAGTGTACTTCATGCAGATTCTGCGCACAAAGTGTTATATCAATCAATCCGTGTTGATGGATAGAAAAAAAGAAGTTTTTGCTTTATTGCGCTCGTGCGAAGGCCTGCAAAAATCGGAATGCTTTGTACCAGCCCCAAAAAGATTGTTACCACCGTCATGCGATGAAATATTACCGTTTTAACATACCGCTGAGCCATGAATTCTTATAAATGTATACATCGTTAATACGTCGTTTTTGGCGTCTACGTGTCATTAGAACGTAATTAAGACGGTTAAATATTGTTTTACTCTCACCACATAACTATTATCACACTGACCTTCGAGTTAGTAAAACGACAATCGGACTATCGATAACATGTTTATTTCACGTTTACTGTGAAAATACAACAGATATTCGTTGAACCGGGGGAAAAAAAAGAAAAGAAAAATCGTCCATAAAACGTACATTTATTTCGTTTATCACAGTCCTAGATTGGACTTGAACTGTATCGTACATTCACAATAAATCGTACTCAAAGTAATTTAGTTTGCGAATGATTCGTTGCGTTCCGAACGAAACCGAAAACGTTTTCATGCAAATATCGTACCGATAAATCGCAACGGGTAAAACGGGGTACGTACGCATATACATACGTGCGTGTGTGTGTACATTTACATATTCATATATAGCATTAATAGAAATCGTACACGTATCGCGTGCGCATATCTGTTGCGGAACAAACGGACGTCCGAACCGGTCAGTATTGTTGTTGCTTTTACGTTTTATATATTATATTCCACGCGTAAATGGAGCGCGGAGATGATAAAACAAATGAAATGTAATGCACACGTGCAGTCGTTCGACTTTCGTTTTTCGAACTTGGAAAGTTACCGAGCGCGTACGACCGTTGCGGACACCGGACATTTCACGTCCCGATATCTTCGATGTATATAGATTATAATAATAAAAAAAAAAAAAACACGTAAACAAGCGCGTGCCCGTTTTCCATCGGTTCCGGTTGATATTATAAAGCGCGAACACGACACGTCCAATTGACGCGATGTCCATCAGTAAATAATTACATTTATTAGTGCGCATGTGGGTTTCAAGAAAACATTCCCATTAATCGCTGTTCGCCGTGCTCTATGCGCGCGCGTATTATAATTCCTCTACGTAGTGGCGTACATACGTGGCGGGAAGGGTTGGAACCCCTTCTAGGGCAAAAAAAAAAAAAAAGAAAGAAAATCCTAATACTATTGATGACGTGTAATATATTCGTAATTTCATTGTTACTTAAAATATACAACCATACAAATATTATAATAATTAAATAATTACATTTGATAGGTGTTTGAAACGTTTTGTAAACTATACTGTTTTTATATTCCTATAGCTACTAATTTACTGTAATGTAAAAGTAAAATGTAAATTGTTAAAAAAGTTGTGTAAAATAATATCTATTTATAGCAGTTATTTATCTGTGCAACGAAAAAAAAAATATAGCTATTAATTTTGTTAACCCCCTCTCCCAGAGCAAGTTGAATGTACGCCACTGCCTGTACGTACCGACCCGCGAGTTTTCGCTGTTGTTTTGCAGCAACAAAATAGAAACGTATTTATTTACATGACAAAAAACTGTAAGCTCACTGGCAACCCTTAGTCGCAGACAATTCCGAATTCCACGTTTTGACTTGTCGGTCACTGAACAAGTATATACATAATTAACCTGATTATAATAACTTATAACCATTTAATAACTAGTTACTAAGTTAAGTTATTATTATTTTCAAGGGTTCCCGATTCTTACGAAGCCACGGACCCCTAAAACTTAAACCGGGGACCTGAGACCCCCCTATGTTTTTTCTGAATGATATGTTGATGAAGTAACATCAAGTTTCTTGAATTAGTCTTGTATTGATTTTCGAACTTTGTACAACGAGGGATACGAGAGATACGAGATATTTCTTTTTTATTCAATGTTAAAGTATATTTTCGCTTTGAACACAGCCATTGGTTTATAAAACCATTTATTTTATAAATAATTATATTGAATAAAAAAAAAAGTTCTTGCAACTCTTAAAATTTATATTTATACGAAACAAGATGATTCACAGTTGAATGGATTTTTTGAAAAATCAAATTTTTATACGTCGAAGCAGTTTTAGGTTGATTGGTTATCTAGGAAATATTTAATTTTGTTTACTATGTTCGTTTAAAAGATACCTAACCGATTGAAGTATTTACAAATTAATGTTATATAAATAAAAATAAATACCTTTGCAATAAAAGAAAATTGTGCTCATTCTTTAAACCTACAACATTTGTTGGTTAAGAACTAATATTAGGATTAGGATTAGTATAGAAGTTTATCATACTTTAATCTTTTATATTTACTTTAATCTAAAATGGTAAAATATCTATCAGTCGAGTTCGGATATTTCAACTTGTAATTTATTCGTATAAGATATAGTTACGTGCACGGTGTGCATACTTTCAACAAATATTTATGAAAGACTTGTGAAAAGTACGAGAGAATAGGTAATACCGTACATCGATTTCAACTATAACTTACTTATAAAACGGTGGTTCGCAGATGATTCGAACAAAATAATAAAACGTTAAAAATATAATATTTTAGTGAAAACCAACGGTGACGGGTCCGAACGAAATACTATACAATAATTAGTGTAAACATGTAATTTTCGAATTTTATTGTCCGAGTAAATTAAGCGTGAGTAATATTTTTAATTGTTTGATTGTTTTACACGAACGTGCACCCACAAATCCGCAATTTCGTTTCCGAAATTTTTTACGAACAAATAAAATATTATAGCACGCGAAAACATAAGAAAAATAAGAAAAATAATCCATTAGCTCATTAGCCATCACTCATTAGCATCGCGTTTCCATACATGTGCATATATTTGTATAAGTTTATACAATGTACCAATCCACGTGTTTTCACTTTCTATTTACGTGATAGGTATGTAAAGATTTAAAATTGTACTGAGAACACTTTAATCACATTTAATTTCACTGAATATACGGTGCTTTCCCGGCAAAATTATTTGCTTTAGGTACAGCTATTGTATACCTACTATATAATAAATACGTGAGACGTGACTCCGAGCAGTGGAAAATATGATACGACCTTCCATTTGAAAGGAAAAAATTAATCACAATAAATCTTGTAATCGGAAATTGATTTGTTCGAAAGTGTACCGATTTCCCAGAGTTTCGACTCGTGGAATATATACTGTTTTAAAAACGAAGGAAACTTGAGTTGAACTTATTCGGTTGTAACAGTTATTATGATTATTGGTACAATTGATTTGTAGGTTCCGAAAAAGTAATGAAAACTTTATTTTTTCGCGTTTTACGTTACTAAAAATATCTGCGAAGTTTACTCTGTGAAAGTACTTCAAACACTTAAAACGGTGTATTAATTAATTTTTAATACGTCGCAAATTGATGATTTTAAGACTCGGCAGTGCCGTATGATATGCGTCTACACTATATATTATCGGGGAAATTACAATTATTTCTGATGAAATGTAAACAATTTTCAATCGGGGTTTTCAGAACTATTCGCTTACCCAGAAAATGTATTTTGTTAGTGATAAAAAATTTAAAAGTATATTACGCACAAATGTTATTGAAACTATTAGACATTTGGCTTTATACTATAAAATATGCACGAGAACACGCTTGAGTTAAGTGATAAAAATTAAATGTCATTTTATTTCAGTGTAATTTGGTTTCTGTTTTTTAGCCAATACATTTTTAATATCAGAAGCTTGTAATTTTAAACACAAGCAGCACTACAGTGTCATTGATCCAATCATTTATTTGTAAAGATTTGAATAATTTTATTGTACAGAGTTAGCTTTTAAAAGCGTTAGTTGAAGAAAAAATTGAAAATAAGGGAAGAGCTACTTTTCTTTTAACCGTCAACTTTGCATACGGCAAGCTTAAAAATGTCATTGTCTTAATTTATTTTTCACAATGTTTCCTGGGAAGCGGTTGATTTCTATTTATTTCACAAGTTGTCTTGAGTCGATAAATTTTTGTTTTCAAGCATTACAAGATTGAAAATCATTCGAATCAAAATCAAGTGTATCAGCATTCATCCATTCGAGATAATATAAAACCAATTTATCAACATTTAAAGTATCAGAGTATTTAGGCAACTTAATATGAGTATTATAATCGAAATTCAAAAAATCCATTTACCTGTTTTCGAACTACTGAATAATTGTTTTTCTTATAATACTCGAAAATATATTTATGTTTTCAATTATTTTATAGGAGCTTTATGAATTTCTATTTCACTAAAGGTTGAAAACTTACATATTATTATATCCTGTGCTGTGTATGCACAAAGAACTCGCTTCGAATATAATTTTTTTGCAGTGGCGTGACGAAGTTATTATTTTAAAATTATTGCTCCATTAAAATGTGACTGTTGGTTAGTGGGTACTGCCGTACCGGGCTTAATATATTTTATTCAAAGTTGTAACTTATAAAACTTCAATAGAGAGTGAGTAATAAAATAACTAACTAATTACATACGAATGATGAACAGCTGTACGTGTACATTAGCATGCTTTGTGAATACGGAATGTCAAATTTTTGTTTTACGACATTCGAGGTTATAAGACCCACTTTATGCTAGTTCCAAAATAAGTCTTGCAAACGGCATTTATTGTAGTAAGTTTAAAGTTTTTGTGGGTTATATATAACCCGTATACGATACCACCATCGGGGGAGCGGGCAAATTATAAACATTTTTGATTTCACCAAAAATTAGAGTAACGCGTCACTGTATCCTGAACGTATCGATGTTAAAATGTGTGAAAATTAATTTCACGTTTTCGTCGATTTCTATATTAAAACTAATTTCATCGTTGAGGGTATAGGGACAACAATGAAAAATAACTGCAGTCCATGTGTTTGTATACACTTGAGATTACGTAACGTCGCATTATCCATTGTCACTATTTTGCTATCGGATTTCATCTACAATACGTACATAACGTAGAATAATAATAAAACGTACACCCGCGCTAATGTCTATATCAGACGCACGAACACGAGATCTCGAAAATGTATTAGAAAATTGGTTTGAAAGCTAAACATTACGGTTTAGGCTATCGATAAGACCAGGAAGGAGGGAGGAGTGAACACGTTACCATTTGTAAACATTCCATAACGTGTATCGTACGTGGAATAATCTAGTGAAATGCAATTTTGGACGTGCAAAAATAAAACTATCCGCCGTAATGTATGTAAAGGAGAGAAAACCAAAAAAATGTAGGATTATAGAGATTTTTCGAGGGAAACTGATCTATGCACGTATCACTAAAAATCGAATATTATAATAATAATAATGATTCACTTATTTAAACCATGTTATAATGTCGTGGCACTGCAATTCGCGTTTAATGTTATAATAGCACCAGCTCACGACGACCTTATGCCTGTACACAAGTGTACTATAGAGTCATACACTTGATATTATTTAACGAACGGATCGTCTTGTTTTTGGCATCTTCCTGTACGATACGCTAGCCGAAGGTTGATTCGATTAGCAGTCCGAAATGACGATTACATAATTATTATCAGGCGGATTTCCAATACACGTTCTGCGTTGAAAAAATTATTATTATTGTAATCCAATTTCGGGTAAGTAGGTGAAACGTTAACGATAATTCGTCACTGTCCGTGTACGTGTACCAAAGAGTCGAAGGACTTCGGGTTTTTCGGTTGCATTACAACGATACTTTTAACCGGTATCCGCATACATTTTCGAGGTTTTTTCTTCAACGTAATTATTATTTTTTTTTTTTTTCTAATATTTTTATTTTTATTTTTTTTTTATTATTCTTGCCGAAGACAGCACGCCGAGTCGACTCGAACGCATCGTCGTTTTCCGGAGCCAACAGTCCGTATCGAAATAAACGGTTTTCGAGATATTATCAATATTATTATGAAATAGCCGTGCATTTTTGCTGGACGTGCAAGGGTTATCGTCGAAATAGTAGTAACGCATGCGGACGTTCCGGGCTGAGCGTTTCTTCAATTCGGTTAGATAAATGGCTGCAACCACCGCTCGGCGTGTTCGGACAACTTCGACATCGACTGTGCGAGAACATTCGTATCCATTGTTTACGTAATCGCATGGTTCCATCCCTCCCACTCGTACGCCATTGATTACAATAACGGACGGTAAAAATTAATCGCGCCAACGTTACGAAAGAGTACGCGTATGATATCCCATATAATAACCGCTACGGGCACAGTGTAACACGGACGGGTCGAACGTTACCGCGTGCGTTTCGTGCAAGCGGAAATTAATTACATTTCGCTAATTAATAGAAATCGACGTGTGAAATGTTTTTCGTCGGATCGCAACAACTAATTGTCCATAGCCTTGTTTCTACGCTACACGTATCCGTACATGTATCTTCTGAATATTGATTTCGTCGCGAATGTTAAACATAACAATGCAAATGGATTACGGATGAATTAACGGCGAGAAACGGTACTATCAACGCGATTGCTCGAGGTCGCCGTCATGTTCTTATTCTGTTTCGTAGCGTTGGAATGGGCGTCGGAAGTTTCTTGCGATAAAATAACGTCGGTCTACAGCGGGCTTTCGGGGAAATAATATTCGTCAAGAAACGTGATAACCGTCGATTTCGTGGACATGACTCTCATGACGTTACGCTGCAACGCGATTGTTACTTGAATACATCGTTGTGCACGCATCTGGATTCGATGATCTGCAACTGTTTAACGGAACTTAATGTAACTCCGCCACGAGACGGCTGAAATTTTACACGGGAGGTTTAGCCATCCGTTCGTATATATATATATATATATATATATATATATAATGATCTTTTTGATACGTTTTACACTCGCTGTTTCCTGTCCATTTTTTCTCACGATCAATTAATTTCGAAAACACCATAAACAATATACCGCGTGCGGCGAGAAACGTTTTCCGATTCCTTGACGATTTATCAAAATATGTATACTGTATCAAATTTATCGCGATATAATATAATAACAAAACGTTCGACGCTAAAATAACCGGAGTGAGACGCAGCAGATCAATGGTGTAACAAGTACTTAACTTCGGGGGAGGGAATACAATTTTCTCCGATTTTTAGCAGTTCCTTCCTCTCCGTTACGTTGTCCACTCACGGCGTCATCTTTGATTTTGTCGGTATATTGTTTATAAGTCCATAGGGTAATCTTCTTGTGTTCGCACGTAATTATAACGTTAACAGTTTCAGTTATTGTAAAATTCGGTCAGAAGAAATGGGTACCCAAATCCTTACCCTGTAATTACGCCACCGAAGAGGAGAGTAACCACCATAATTTAACATGTAGTATCATACGCAACGTGCAGCTGTCACTGCTGTACGCTTTTTCTCATTTCACATAACTATATAATATCGTTTACATATACTCGTATATGCACTTGATAATGTATATACGTAATCGTATATAGTTGTTTAGCGTCTTAAAACGAATTTTTCGCTATAACGTCGAACGAACAGTCCGCGTTGTTGTCATGAAGTATTTTTCTCTTTTTTTTTTCACACAACTTTTCACTCACAAAAGGGGTATAACAATTCAACAAAAACCTATAAAACTGGGCGTTGTCGTTTTGTTGGGCAAACATAAGATAAAATCGTGTCCCTTTTCGCGTTTACATTTTGGATTAATATATTACATTTTGGTGGAAAAAAAAAAACAAAAAATATTAAATGATGGGATTACCATCACAATTTGAACAAGTATTCAAGCATTATTAATCTTCTCAGACACGCCTTAAATACCCAAACGAAGCAGTTACTTTTACCCGATTGCACTTTTATAATTCGAAATCCTAGCTAGTAATTATTTTATTTAAAAAGTAATCGTACGTGTATATTACTAACCTAACCTCGTAAATATATACGTTATGCCATAAGTTCCCAAGGTGTGCGCCGCGGCGCCCTAGTGTGCCGCGAAGTATGTATAAGGGCGCCACGCCGTCATGAAATACTATCGGGTCTAACATTATTCTTATGATTACTCATGCTATGACTTAGAGAAGGGCACCCTAAAAAAATCTTGGATCAAAAAGAGCGCCTTGAGTCGAAAAAGTTTGGGAAGCACTGCGTTATGCAGTACAATAACATAGATTAATGTAAAAACAATAAGAGTATTTTGCTACAGTATTTATTACAATATTTAGTACTGTTTGAACGACAATAGATTTTATTGTAGTATTTAAGTGAACATTTTTTTGATAAATTCGTGATTGAAAAATATCTTTACTTATTTGTTTTTCGACTATTGAATTACTACCCTCTTGTACGAGTGATCGGTAAAATAATAGACCTACCACCACGTATTGCGTAGAAAATACTTTTGAATACCTTTAAGTCGTGGTGTGGACTTATTATAAATACTGATCACAAACGCTCTACATATAAATACAAAATGGATAAAAAAATTGTACAATCACATAATTATATAATTGATTATTCATCGTGTACAACGTACTTTGAGCTGCCAGCACCAGAAGTAAATATAATATACAGGTTTTCGGAGCGTATATGTATTTATTTACAAATCAGTAGTTACACATACGTTCACCTTCCGAATGTAATAATCTTATGTAATAATATCTAATAGATGTAAACAAGCGAGCGCGAATACGCGATTTTGTCATAAATAAACACTGACACAGTTAAATCATTATGTTTAACAGACACATTCAATTACGTTTGGCCGAATACAAAACATCGCGTTTTTTGGAGTGCAAATAGTACGTGTATTAAAAGATACTATCTTAAACTGTGAACACATGATTACATTGGTCTTCATTTTTTTCCATCGGTGAACATACCGTCGCGGGGTGTATATTGTCATATTTATTTCTACTTAAATTTTGAATTTTTTTTAATCGTTCACAGTTCTATTTATCACAGATATCCACGTGTACACATAGGTACACCACGTACGCAATATCAAGTACACTGAATAATTGCGAATTTATTCATTCATAATTCATGTATGTATGTAGTAACGTGTGTATATATAATGTACGTTTTTCTAATAAAAACTGTATCAATTTCGGCGACGAAACCAATACCTATCTATAAATAAATCGTTGGATTTGAATTAAAATACATATTATTATGATAATTTTTATGCTAGATAACTAGCAGAAGATTCCTTCCCCCCTGATTGCCATAACGCATGAATTATTTTTGTTTTGATTGACGTGAATAATTTGCAGATTAACTCTTTTTATTTCTCTCCCTCTCCATAATTCATTGATTTATTAATTACTATACAGATACCGATTACGAAACATGGATGTATTTTTCCCCACACCGCGGAATATGCTATTAAAAGCGGATAATAGTTAATAGAATAATAAGACGTAACGTAACGTTACTAAAAACACTAACCTTTTCGTAGATAGGTATAATATTTTATTCTATTGTTCGCAAACACACAATAATTTATTATTATTCGTATACACCATTTATTGTGTAGGTATACAAGTATCTAAACGTCGGGTTAATCAACGTGGCCATGAGTTCAGATTAGGTGTGAATAAATATTTCTCTTATCGTACTTAACCGTATAATGTAAATTATTGCAGTACACAGTTACGAGTATTAGATTATGTCCCGGTTCTAGAACGAAACGCTACTGCGATAATTATTCGTATATGTCATATTATATTATTTGTACTCGTTATGACGATGATCACGTCGGTTTTCGTTTATTATTTGTGAAAATTAAAAACTAAGTAAAATATGGGAAAACACCCGTCAACTGGAAAAACTGACCGTTTTCTTAATATTTCATCTTCCGTTAACTATGTAATGTCGAATTCTCTCCTTATCCCAACTGTTGAAGTTTTCCAACGAGGATCTATACACTCGTATTTCAGCATAACGTTTATAATCACTCCAGCTCTCCTTTAACTATTGTATTGGATTTTTTGTGATTTTATTTTATGGTTCAAGTATGTTGTACTTTATTATATTGAATTGTACTACCCTGGTCTGTACTATTATCTAATAAATTTGAAAAACATAAATATTCGGATGATACAATTTGACTATACGGCGTGAGTGCAGTGTCCATTATACAGGATGCAAGAATGTTATCGACCCGAGAGACTGCGTAATGTACTAAAGCAAATAATATGTATTACACATATATAATATATGATAGGTATTATATATAGACGATGTGTTTTATTTAGATTTGAAAACGATGAGACTGCGTATGTGGTTGGTTCTACGTAAAAGATGATTTCAAGCAATAAGGATTTCGATTATGTATTGTCAGAAACAAGCTGAAACGCGCATCAAACGAAAATCTCTAAACCATATTATATTATTGGAAACGTATACGTAATACGTGTAATGTATACAACCGTCTATGATTAAAATTTCAGAATATTTACGTACGGCTATAATCTATGCACCTTCAAAGCGTAATAATATGAAAAATAATTCACAAATCAAACATGACCAAAAGGAATAGGAATTACTTTCAATGAAAATATATATAATATATAATAATACATTGGTCCTTGAACGCGACGTATTAACTATATATTATATAGTCGATCCGTTTTTTCCTGTAATACAGCTGTTCCAATATTATTTGTAATTTTTTTTTTTACTTTCACGATAACAAAACCACGGATAACTATACTTACACCTGTAACGTGTAGATATATTATCATATGCGGCGAAGACGTTTTTTATGGTTTACGAGAAAAACAAACGCTATGTAAGACTTCATTTAAGATCCTTTGCGCTGCCGGTCGAGAAGGACTGCACGGACAAATAAAGGACGCGACAATGCACGCATTATATTCCATACAATAACAATGCTTTCAAGTGTTTTTCTAACAATTAAGATTGCACTTCCAGTCAGAGCAGTATATTTTCATTACGTTATATTAGTGCTGTCGTCCGTCATCATTTTCCGAACCTTGAGCCGCCTCCGTTCGGAGTCTAAAACCTGATGTCTTGAACGCTGTAGGAAATATATCATTGTATGCGAAATATATCAATAGTTCTACAAAATACGTCATACGTATTCATTTTCGGTCGAAAAACTACAACAATTTTGTAGGATTTTTCCATTTACCTTTTACATGGTTTATGTATCTTCGAAAAAGTCCGTTTAAACGTACGACGAGATCGCTCGCCTCAACGAAAAAACCCGCAGACTTACAATTTATTAATTGTTTAATTTAACTAATATCATTGATTTGTTCACTAACGGTTATTCGTGCAACACGCGTGTGTTTTTCCCCACGACAAAGCGTAGAAATTAAAATATGGTGTACTGTGCGGTGGAGGCCATGAGACTAATAAAAGTTCCACTACGATGCGCGTATGCACTTCAGAACAGCTATAACCCGCGGAGGTATTGTAGCAAACCACGCGATTTCACTGCGCGGACACAGCGTTCACACGTATTATTTGAGACTCGTGAACAGCCACAATCGTAGGTGTATTTGTGAAACAAAAAAACATACACGCGGAACATGTTTCGCATTCATTAAATACATAAACTGTAAGTAAATGATATACATTCGCGGGCACCTGTACCATAATGAAGTCGAACCGAACGCAAATTTTACCGTATATTTCCATTATTCACAAACTTATTTATCGTATACTCGTTATGTGTATACGTGTAACGGTTTTCGTGAAAAATGTCGGTAGCCTTTCGTTGCCCGTTGCAGCTATGTGTATATCATCGCCTTAAAGAAAGAAATGATGAAGTGATTATTTTTTATTACAATTTATAGACATTGTTTTCGGGTTTTTCTGTCGTCAATATCCTTTAAGATGGTGATGAAGTACGTGGCTCTCGACATTTTTTTACATACGTCTAATCGCAAAGTCTAGGGCTGCGCCTATTTAAATACGTTTTTCGATATATTCAAAAATAACTATATTTTTATAATTATTTAAAAATATTCATACTATCTATATATGTAATAAGAAGTCTTGACTGACTGACTTGTAATCGATGTGCAACTTAAACTATGCGAACTAGCGACTTGACATTTTCAGTGTATGATGATATTATGATTAAAGCGGTAAAAAAATACCAAGAAAATCATATCGAAATGAATAGAGCTGCGTCGGCTCCTATCAAGAAAAATCAAAGTAAGAAATGCATAGAATCACAGCAGCATCGCATCAAATCAATCACTCTAAAAATTATTGAGTAACACAAACACTATACGAGCGTAATAATCAATGGATTTGAACGTATAAACGACTGAATGTTAAACTATATGTATTAAAATAGAGGTCCTCAATCTACAGCACTTCAAGCTTTTCAATCCGGCCCGCAAAATTTACTGATAATACTGATTTTTCAATATTTTTCCAAGTCTGAAAAAATGTGCACATGAAATTATTTCAATAATTAGTTACACTTACCTATGCGAATAGACTTAAAAAATGAAATACGTCAAATGTATGTATAGAACTAATTTAAGCGACGCTGTTAATTGAAACTATAAAGTTTAATGTAAACTAACAAGAAATTTTAAAATAAAAGTAATTCCAAGTTTCTCCTTAGGTAACTTACTCGTAAGTCAATGAAATATATTTTTAATTATAAAAATAAGAAATATGAAATTTTCTAAAATCTAAATAAATCTTATCTGTTTTTAAACTTTATTATACCTCTATTCCAGATACAGCAGATCTCAGATTTTGCCCGTCGTAAAAAAAAAGTTGAAAACCCCTGTGTTAAACATATAATTTTTGTGATAATTACTAATCATTTATTCATTGTTTATACACTTTATACATTTATTTTTAGTTAATTTCTATTAGTTTTAATTTATTGTCGTTTTGTTTTAATAAATACAGGAAACATGTAAGCGCTCGAAGAAAAAATTTGAATTTAGATTTAAATATTTTATTTTTCTTCAAGGATTTTACATGTTAACGTTTCATTCTAAACATTAATTTCGGTTATTTACATTTAAAAATATATTATTTCTATAGTGAGTTAAACTCTAAAGGAGTTGAACAATCAAAATTATTTTCCGATCAACGCTAGGTAATTCAACAATTAAATTACAATTATAATATTTAAATATTATTACGGAAAAAAGTATGCGTCGTGTCATTTTTTGTATATAAGGTATCACAAAGATCTAGCCGACGGTATCAGTTGCACATCTCACAAAATATTGTATTATACAGAGAGTTGCCAGACCAGTAGATCAGAGGTCGGCAACCCGCGGCCCACGGGCCGCATGTGGCCCGCGAAGCCATTTTTTATGACCCTCACAAAGGTAGTTAATTTTTGTGTTTTATTTTTGTTCAATAAAATCTTTCATACAATTTTCAATAATATTCAATTCTTTTTTCTTTATAAATAAAATCTAATCTAATCGTTAATAGTTGATGTTTATTCTATATAGTTATATAGTCAGTTTAATCTATAAAATTGTTATTATTATCTAATCGGAGTGAAAGATAATGATGGCTGTACTACACAATCATAGGATAAATTAAATATACTTATATATATTTAAATATTAAAATTGTATATTTATTCAATCTATGTATTTAATACATATGTATCTAATGAATTTAATCTATGGGCATAGTTACTTTGCGTTTGTAGCAATTAGTATTACACCATGATTACGCCCGTACGTGTGACTGTTTGCGTTTGTAATAGTTTCATTTTACAAGTAAATCTAAACATTATGGCGACTAAAAAAAGAAAAATTTGTGATGGACATCGTTTTTTTTAATAATTTTTGGGTTGATTTATACTTTTTCGTCGAAAAAAAAAGGTAAGCCATTATGTTTAATTTGTCAAAAAATTAAATTTTTTCTTAAAAGCAATTTTTACACTTATACTTCTATGTAAAATAATCAAATATAATAGAAATACAATTATTAGTATATATCATATGTAAAAATTGCTTTTAAAGATAAACATATAAATATTTTATTTAAATAATATTTTATATATAAATAATAATATAAAATAATATAGCCCGCGTGGTTCAAAAGATTGCCGACCCCTGCAGTAGATGGAACGATTTTACGATGAAATAACATTGGTCGAGTCTTTCCCTAAACATTATATTTCATACATCTAGTGATATCTGCTAGATGTTCTTACAAATGATACATCTTGCTATAATATCATTGTTATTTCTACTATGTTGAACAGTTACTTTTTGTAAAATTCGCGCACCAGGCGAAAGTCAAGCTGCTATCAATCACTACATTCATGTGAACTGTATGTGGCACGCGGAACGACGCGTAGGATATCGAATATTACAATAAGATTGTGACATGCCACCGACGATGGTTTTGTTTATTTTTTGAACGTCCAATAGTATAATTGTAATGATAGTCATTTTGTTCTTAAACACACACGAACACACACTCACATATACGACTGTTACTAAAATAAGGTGTACTGAAAACGATTGATTTTATCTGTACAAGAAAATCCCGAGCATGAATTTTGAGATTCAGTTGGAATGAGTGAATTAGTTCTGTGATTATTTTATGAATATTTCGTATTATCATATACTGAGATAATCGTGATGAAGATCGTAATTATTATATTTTATTATAATGCAACACCGTCATTTCAGAACGTACATTACGTCTATTATTTTCGCTTTCCGAAGGACGTAAACGTGTTTTTATATCATTATTATTATTATAATTGTTATAAGTCGTGTCCGTACGAAAAGAATAAAAATAAAACATTTTACATTTAGTGTGATTGTTGCGGTGAAATATAATTAAATCTTACAGTACGCATATTTATATAATAAAATAAAAATTTAATAAAATGATTTATTTGATTATTTCGATTGCTCGGGTAAATGTTTATGAGTACACAGAATGCCGCCGCACACACAGTAATAAACGTATATTATAGGCTTATTAATAGGCTTTGGAAAAAAAATGTTGGCATTTTGTTATCGAGTGTACAACATATTACAATAGAGAATGTACACTCGCGATTTGTAAACTACTAGCAGAACAAATTGCTGCATTGTAGCGTTCGAAATAAACGAGCCTTACGTTACATAGAATCAAAACATATTCGTTTTTCAATTTTTAATCAATATCAGATTATTATCACTATCATTAACATATAATCGCCACGTTATAAACGAATTTCATAAATATGATATTATAATTAATTCCTCCATTATTATGTTGATACGACTGAAATCAACATGAAGCAGACGGTAGTCATATATACAATTCCGCAAAAAAACCAACATGTCAAAATACGAATATGGCAGTATTATTTTTTTGTATCGCAAACATTTATAAATTAATTTATGACACGAAAATGTGTATTACTAATTGTTTAATCGCAGGAATACGACTTCTGGTAGTATAGATTTAGGTGGATAAAAATAACAGCTTCATTCTAGTAACATTAAGTATTAGTAACTAAAAACAAAACCGACATTTTTAGTTGTGGCGGTCTTGTATCAAAGATGCGATTTAATAGATAGTCTTACAATATATATAAACCGACTGAAAACATTTTTTAACAGAAACACAGTATCATAAACGTATGGTAAACGTCAGTGAAGTATAATATTGAGCAATATATACTGGGACGTATTTAGGGGGGCGAAGGTGCATCATCGCTCTGAGTGGCAAATTTATTTGTAACCAAATTCCATCATCCATTTTCATTCGCCGATCAAAAAAATTTAATATTTTAAATTTTTGCATAGTGACCACACAGGGATTCTTATTTTCATGGTAATATTATCAAAAGTTGATCGCGTAAGATCCATGATAATAAATATTATCTTTATTGAAAAATCTTATTGCCACCCCTACGTGTGTAGGGGTGGCAATAAAATTTTACCTGAGACGCCAAAACTCTAAATACGTCTCTGAATGTATTACAGTTCTATGTAGTGTCAACTGTGAACACGAAAGATATCAAAGATCAAACTCGGAAACGTCATCCTTGTTATTGTGCAATTTTAAATACCATTTTTAGTGGTAGAAATTCGTACTGAGGCAGTACCTATAATAGAACTATTGTAACTACCTATAAGATTTTTCTTAATTCCTTTCGAATACCTAACCTGTCTATCTACTATAAGTGTATATTAAATTATTTTTCAATGCATGCAATTAGCTAATTAATTTAATTATTTAAATAAAATATGTACATAAGTACATGAGCCAAGGGATATCCAGCCCCTAGATAGGTTTCTAGGGCTACGCTATTGCATTAGGCAAACGTCGTTTAACATACTGTGTACATTTATATCCATGAATAAAAAACAAATAGTTGAAAAACAATTAGTAAGTTATGAAACAAATGGCGAAGATTTAGAAATAAACAATTGTTATATTCTCGCGACTTATGTGTATTAAAATAATAAATCATGTACCTATATACTTATATAAAATTATTAATTTATCATTCTTTTTTCTGTTGATAAAAATGAATTTATGGAATATTATCGATTTCCTACAAGTATTAGTACAATAAATTGATAATTTAAAAATTTTCGGGCGGAAGTAATGTATGACATTAAATAACAATTGGCAATGAAAACGAAGATATCTAAATTTGAAACTAGTCGATATTATTATTTATTCTTGTTTTACAAGGATAATAACCAATAGAATAGTTGGGTTGAAAAAATATTAGTACTTAGAATTTAGATTTTTTTTAATTGTCAATTTAAATTACTGCAGTTCAATCGATAACTGCTTATTTTCATTTGTACAATAGACTGCAATTATTATTATTAGTTACTTAACATGCATGTAGCCCACTTGAACAGTATAAGACAATAGAATATAATAAGTTAATCAATAAATTACAATTATTTATTTAAATGAACAATACAGAATTTTTTCAAACAGAATTTCCATTTAAATGTTTTATAGCAATATTATTTATGGCATGTCAAATTGTTATTGGTAAGCAATACTAAATTAATAATTAATGATATTAAATTTACTTTTAAACTCATAAATTATGCATAAAATCCGGGAAGTTTGATTGCCGATTGTGTTCTATTTTATCTATTTTCTTTAATTTTAAAATTCTTTGCTAAATTTTTCCCTTTGTCAGTCTAGTTATTTATGTTTTTAAAATTCTTCATCCTTATTGGGCAAATTTTTCAAATAGCTGCAAGACACTAAATTTAAAAAATTACAAATAATTTTATAACTCGATTAACTACTAATCATTAATTCACGTATGTTTACCTTGTTCCTGCAGCAAAATATTTAAATTAAAAAAATGTATGCTTAATTATATTTAATTTGTATTCCTTGCACCATATAAATATTTTTCAATATTATCTAAAACCATAATGAACTGAAATGCATAATATTGAAGGTTATATAGATACTTACTGGTAGTACTTCGTAGTTACTTACATTACTTACAGTTTATTAACTATTTTTGTTTAGTACAGGGTTATTGTGCTGAATTTGTACGCAACACGTTGAGATAGTAAACATTTTTTTTTTAAAATAATCTATAAATTATTCATAGGATATTGTATAGTAATCGAATAATTTTTTTAATTTAAAAAAATATTCCCTATGGGGTAGTAGAATCTCAGATACGTTTAATATTGTATAAAATAATATTTTATGATATACGGATTATTTATGTAAAAAAAAAAAAAAAAATGGGAAATGAGAAATCTGAAAAAAATCTGGCTGGTATAACGTATACCGATATTCGATTTTCGTTCAATAAAGGTTTGATAAATCTTTGAATTTTTCTACCAGACCGGAAAAAAATTGTTTTCCGGAATCAACGAGTAAAAAACACACCTAATTATAATATTACTAATATCTTCTTCCGTTTTCCGATCAAGGTTCGCACACACACACAATTAAGTCTCTCAACAACATTTACGTCCGGTAAATTTGCACCCTTTGTCTCTCCATCCCTTCTAATGCACCATTGATTACAATTAATAATTTAGGATTATTATTGACTAATCAAGTTATTGTAGTATAAGGTCAAATGGGGTTCTCCTCGAATACATGACTATTATATTCACGTGTCACGAAATGTGCCATAATAGTATTTCATGTTAAATTTTGCAATGTCATTTTTACTTAAATAATCTTATCGTTAAATCATTGAATCATTTTTTTCTTGAATATCTTTGCATTGGTTAACACGCTATTATTTGCGCTCTAATTGTTCGTTTAATTGTTGGGCTTATTGTTGATTTGTCAACACGGAAATTTTAACTGAACAACCATTTAGTATTATCATTTATTACAAATACAAGTATTTAGTATTGTATTGAACAAGTGTTGTGGTATTTATAATCAATGGTGTTTTATTGACATTCAGTGTTATATTTTTATAATCATCGTAAAAATTAAGCGTGATTCTTGAAATTATTTAATAACTGATATTACAAAGTGTTCGATTTATTATTTTTTTATTGACTGTACTGAATAATTATAAAGAAAATAAAAATTTATTAATTTTTTTTTTTTTTTTTTGTTAAATGTGAAGGATGAAATCATAATATGCAAAACAACAAATTGCTAAAACTGAAAAAATTTGATATATCCGTACTGTAAGATGATAATAATAATATATTAAGCATTGATTTTCAATAGATTACATACATTTTATTTATATATTTACATTTTTAATGTTAAGACCATCATACGTTGGGTCTAAATTATAATGTGTATCGTCCTTCGACACGTAACATTTTAAAGTAGCGGTAGATTTTATAACGTTATATCGTATACATCACACACACGATATTATGTTGTAGACCGCGTAATAATAATATTGGCAACTGTCAATATATAATTTGAAGGAATTATATGGTTTGTCAAAATTTCATTTTTGAAAAACAGCTACGTTTCGAGTTAATATTTATGCAATTATATTATACTATACTATAATATGTATAATACGTAAACGAATTTAGAAGTATAGTATGGTCATACTATACTATACGACTCAACGGGAATATAACAACAAAAACATTTTTTATGGCAAAAAATAAAAATTCTTGTCAAAATCATGTGTAAAGCATACGGTGAAATATTATATGGTAGTCGTCATGTACGAAACGTTTCGTTAAACCGTGGAAGTACTTTATATAGTATGTCCGCATCAATGTGTAAACAACAAATCAGGGAGCCATGTGGACATCAGAGATCTTGGAGGTACATAGAGGAAAAGCGAAAGTATTGTCTCAACATTGAATTCGAATGTCCTTCAGAAAACTTTGGATAAGATCAGATTTGACCAAAACCATAGTGCGAACCTGGGACCGTGTTCGAAACGGCCCAGTCGTTTTAGTAACTGTATTTAAACGGCACCATGTTATTATAATAAGTAACTCGTGGTGATTAACATTTTGTCAATAGAATATAGTGCATCTAACAAATATTCACATAGTTTAATACTGCGGGATTCTCAAAAGAAAAACATTTCAATTTTAAGAAATGTTAATATTTTCTAATCACGATTTCTATAATTACTGTAAATTAAATTTTTTAATTAAACATTGTTAGTCACTGATAATTTTTAATTTGTAAATACACAAATAATATGTCATAATATATGTGTCATAATATACTCTTTAGACAAATAGAAAATTAAATTACACATAATTGTTTGTGTAAAATAGTTCGACAATTTCCACTTTATAATATTGAACAGATTTTATACTACTGTGCAATTTTACATAATGTATGTATTTCTAAATATAAATGTTATCCAATTATTTGTGAAAATTGTCTATTACATTTGAATAATGAAGTAAAGCATTTTACAGTTATACATTGGGAGACGACAAGTTAAATACTGTAAATCAGAACTGTTTTTTTTTTTTTATCTAAAGGCAGCGCTTTGTCGTGATAGCCATGTCTCCCTGTTGGTTGCTAGGTTCTTCAGCTGTGAGTATGAACTTGTGTTCATCAGCAGCATCAGATCTTTGAAGTAGGAAGTTCTAGGGCGTCCTCTTTTTTTTCACCCCATGATCTTTCCTTCGAAAATGTTGTTGATGAAGGTATTATGTCTTATGAGGTGTCCAATGAGTTTCGTTTTCCTCTTCAAAATGTGAGACATGATGTTCCTTTTCTCTCTTACTTCTTGTAACACTATTTCATTGGTTTTTCTTTCCACCAAAGATATCTTGTTCATCTTCCTCCAAATCACATTTCGGTAGCTTCTAGCCATTTTTTTTTCATACTGACCTATGGTCCAAGTTTCACAGCCATAAAATAACACACTCCAAATGTATGATTTGATGAATTTCTTCCTTGTATTTAAATCAAAGTGTTTGTTAGTTAGGAGGTTGTATTTGCTGTTGAATGTTTTTTTTGGCCATTGCTATTCTTCTCTTAACATCGTTGGTAGATTTGTTGTCGTAAGTAATGGAGCTTCCTAGGTAATAGAACTCTTCTACATCTTCAATGACCGCATCCCTTAGTTTGATTGTAGGTTTTACTATGTGTTGTTCTCGTCTAACTGTCATTGTTTTCGTTTTTTTTGGCGTTGATTTTCAGGTGGTATTCGTTCAGGATATTAGAAAGGGTGTTGAGCATCTCGTTCATTTCTTTAGCGCTCTTTGCAACCAGTGCAATGTCATCGGCGAATCTTAAACAGTGCACTTCTTGACCATTTATTATTACACTTTTGGTCATCAGAACTGTATGGAAACTTAAATCAGAATTTTTCAAATATGTATTTATTCTGAATTTTAGTGTAGCTATAAAAAAAAGTCCATTGATGTTTAAAAAGAAAAATTAATGGTCCTTTTGATAGCACATTTATACTTTTTTTTTCAATATTTTTAGCCATGTAAGAAAAGTATATTATCAATTGTGTGTGTTTTCCGATTCATCATTTTTAGGCAATACATGTAAATGCTATGCAGTAATATAAATTGAAAGTAAATACGTATATATTACCAAAGGTTAATTTACAAAATTTTTAAGCTTCAAGAACATTTTAATTTCTTAAATACTATGTAAAAATAAGAGCCTTTAACTGTATAAAATTCTACAGTACTGAAAAACACTACGCTTAAAGTTAAGCAATCACAATTATTTATCATTTATTTAAAATTTTAAGATATGATAATTCTAAACCAGCTCCTAAATTATACATCCGAAATATTTATCTATTTAAAACCAATGCATGGCGAACTTTTTTTTTTCATAGTACTAATGTTTTTGAAAGTAATTACATCATAAAAATTATTGTACAAACAGAAATTAGACACTAATTGGTAATAAGTACAATTTGTGACTTTAGTACAATATTATGGCGTAATATCTTTACTAAACGTTAAAAAAAAAAGAAAAAAATCTTTAAAAAAATTAAAAATAAATTATAGGCACAATTTTTTAATTTTAACAGTATTTATATGGAAATTTTAATTAAATAGCAATTTATATGATGAACGATTCATATTAATATAAAATAATATTAAATTTTAAGACTGTAATATTTATATTAATAATACATTGTATTTCTTTTTAAAAAACAGTGAAAATTTTATTTTTGCATTAACGTTTTTATTTTATTTTGTGAATTAAAATTGTTCAGATTTCCATAAATGTTATGTTGTTGTATCGAAAACAGTAGATTTATTCCAGTAATTTATTCTGCTAAACAATCGTCTTAGATTTATGTGATGGCATAACTCATTGCAACACGTATATTGTCAATTATATTTTCATGATTAAAAATGTTTATAATTTTATTCTCGGGAGTTGAAATTTTATATTACTATACAACTTATGGCAGCCATAATTTAAAATTCATAGTTCATGTTTCATCAATCAAGTATGCAATTATTGTCGGTATCATTTTTTGATGGAATAAATTTCTAGTCTAGTATTTTTAGATTTGTAATTTTAATTTTGAATAAAAGAGTTATCATAAATATTTCATTATAATACGAAAAAACTTGAGTTATCATTATTTTAATATAAAATATTTTCTATATATGTTAGTCCGACCTTCACTATCGGAAACATTTTTCGAATTTGATGATTCATCAATTCATCATTCCTTTCAAATTTATTGCAGGTAATTATGACTGTACAACAAGCCCCGTCCAACGACGACCTACACAATGTTTGAATTTCTCCTTTCCCCAATCGACATCTATTGTCTCACTGAACTATAAAAGTACTCTGCGTATTCATTTAATCGTAAAGTTTTTTTATATTTTATTGTATTAATAAATTATTTCGTAAACTATATAAACATAATAATATATACGTTATTTAATGATGAAATTATTTTTTAAACATTTGTATGAAAAGTGTTAATTTCTCGTATATTTTGCTAATTGTTAGTTGCACTTTTTTTTTATAGCATTTTTAAGGCCAAATACAAAATTACTATAATTTGTTCTACGTGTTTTAATGTTATACACATTTTAATCACTAATAATGGTAAGAGGAAGATATTCATTATAATATAACATATACATAATATAACATAATACGAGTACAATCAATTATGTAGTACCTACTTATAATATTATATTAACTATTGTAAACATTTATTTACACAAGTCAATACAAATAATTAAACAAAAATATAATATAATTAATTGATAAGTTATTTTTAAATTAATTCTTTCGCTCAAATCATCAGTCCCTTTATTTTATTTTATTTTATTCTATTTCTATTTTACCAAAACTTATGCTCATTGTAAAAATATATTTACAGATTGTATAATAAAACAAATTAAAAAAAAAAAAAATTGATTCTTTTAATTGATTGATAAAATAATAAAAGTTTGGTGATTGTGTATAGAAAAAATATGTTTAATATGTTATGCATATTATTGTATATTTATGACATTTTGAATTTTCAAGATGTCTTTGTATTTTTATACGATTTCCTATTATATCTTTAAAGTCTGTATGAAAAAACATTTATAGCGTATTACTTGCATAGTTTCAAAATAGTTCGTACACAAACATAGGCGTGCGTAGACTTTGTCCGCAAGGGGGGCCCTTTAAAAAAAGTGAACCAAAGGTTCTTGTACTAAATACTACAAGTATAATTAAATATTTTAAATTTTATAAATTATTTAATTCAATATGAAAATTTAAAAATAAATACCAATTAAACTTATACAATTTATATCTAAAAAATCCTTATTTACATATTATTATATTATTTACAACTCCATCCTTCTGTCCACAGGAGTAAGATTTTTGAATGTATCAATTACATCTTCAATTTTTATATTATATGCAAGTTCTGTTTAGTTTGATTAATAACTAATAACTATTAGATTTATTCACAGATATCAATTCTATACTATAAGATTAAAACTGGCTTTACTTTACTCATGTAAAATGTAAAAATGTTTGCTATCTTGTATAGTACAGATATACATATATTAAAGAAAAAGCCAGAGTCCGCAGGGGGCCGCGGCCCACCCGGCCACCCCCGTGCGCACAAACCACAACTCATGGGGTAAATGAGTCCTGTATAATTGACGAGCTATATGATCGGATGAGGTCGCAATGTTTCCGTGCTCACATGGTTTTACCAACCGAAATTGGAGACGATTGGAGCACGAATGTTGTCTAGTAAAAAAAAAAAAAAACTTGTGAGTACAAATGATTGCAGTAATTACACTTGAAAAATTAAAATAATCACTTGAAGCATAAAGATTAGATTAGATTTTTCTTTTGTTTACAACGCATCTTGATTCAAATAATCCACCTTGTTATTTTAGTGTCACCACGCCGCCAAGTGACGGAGATAATTGTATTAATCTACTATCACAACAACACGCAATCGGTTTCGATTAATCGTCAATGTAAAATAGCGTACCGATTTTGACCAAAATAAAAATTAATATAAGTAAACGTACAGTCGAAATAATTGAAAAAACAAAGTAATACCGTAGTCCGTACGTCATGGTGAAAACTTACCGTGGTCGTGGTCGTGGTTGTCGGTGCGCGCACTTGTCGACGGCGTACAATAGCGTGCGCGTGCGTGCAACCGTCGCCGCCACCGAGGAAAACACGAAACGAGCCCGCGGTCGACTGCCCCCGCTGACCGCCTGCGCGCCGCTGAACCGGTCCCGCTCCATCGTGTTGCATGTGGCGTCGGCGGTGGTGGCGGCGACGGCGGCGGCTGCAACAACAATCGGTCCGTCTCGACAGTCGTTTACTACCCGCCCGGTACTGCGGTCTTCGCGTCTCGTCCGTCGTACACACGCACAAACAGTCCGTTCGTTGCGCGTACACCTGTCCCTCACCGGGGTTCGTCTTTTGTCCGTTTTCGCCGCGCAAATTATTCGCTTTTTATCCTCCACCGGAAGCCATTGTTTCCCGAGAACAACCCTGCGCCGCCGTGTACGTGGACATATTTTGTACTTGTACGTTGAACGAGTGCACGCGGAGAACGACGAAGACGGAAACGCGAACCAGGTAAATACCACGTGAAATAACCGCGTGAAAACGGTTTTAATAGGAAACTTTTAACCCCTTCGAGAACCTGCGGCTCACGCTGCACCGCATCGCGATTTTTTTTTTTTTCAAACGCATGTTCTTTATTTAGCTTAGTTACGTATTTAATCGTTTTATCGTAGTATCCCTTACGATCGGTGACCACATTTCGGTTACGGGTGTCGAATTTCGTGCATACCATGTGGTTTACCTCGTCGGTCAACTGTTCAGAAACAATTATTTTGCGCTACTCGGCACGATGTACGGCGAGTGTTCACTTGCGGGCTTTGTAGCTGTAAGTTTTTTTTTTATAGAATGTGTGCACTTCTGCTGATGTAATGCTCGCGGAACACGGTTAGGCATGTAGACCGCGGTTGTCGTGTCGGGAAATGTCTAAATTTTCATCGTGTTCTATTCGTTCGTAGTTTCAAATTTTCTGTGTACCGTATGGAATTTAAGTAGCATATTATAATAAAAGACATCAATGCATACTTTTGCTGCGAGTACGCGTGTAAGACCGATAACGAAGGTAAGGCGATACCTGAACATTATTATTACTACTATTATTATTATTATTATTATGATCGTGACAACGCGATACCCGTGCGATGGATTCGCGTAGTGTACTATACTTAGATCCGCGTGTAATTTTAAACGCTCGTCCCCGTTTTTTGCAACGATTCATATGTGTTCATATGAACCAACGGGCGACTTGAATGCTGGTTTAAAGGGTACACCGAATACGGCTGGCTCGTCATCGCCGTGATGGGGTTCATCGAACACACCTTCCCTCGGTGAACGGATGGAAATTGTTTAAAAAAAAATACTTTATTTTTAATTATAATGTCTAGAAGCAAAAATTAGAATTAAGCATTGTTGTTTTCGATTTCGTGCTTATTTTGTTATTATTGTCGCAAGCATTAGATTATTATAATTTCGGGCGTAAGAACTCGTGTTTACTTCATTAGTACGGTCATCGTTATTATTTTCCTAAAGGTCTTCGCCGTATTATGACATTGGGTATTTCATATTTAAATTAATCATAAACACTTAAGAACATTATTTAATCATTCCGTTGTACATTTGAACATTATATTTTAACGATCTAATGATAGTCATAAAAATTTCCATGTTGACTTACACTATAAATTATAATATGTGGATGTTAACTATAGACTTATTGTTATTATAATCTGACACTACTATTAAACTAAATCGATTAGATACCTATTAAGACTATTTAGTATAAACAATTAATAATAATTGTTATTTCAAAATATCCGAACGGTCAAAACCATTTTCAGGTAAAAAACTTATTTGATAAGTATCGTAATACAACAAATTAAAAGAGGAATTATTATAATACACGTTTTAGGGTGTCGTTAAATTGTGAAGGTCTTCTTGTAATTTTCTCGAATAATAATTAAATGTATTTGTGCGCCGGCTCATAAATAGTTATATATTATATTTCTGGCGTTACCTAAACAATAAAATCAAGTACGAAATGTTATGAAAAAAAAATAATAGGCTACGAAAACTGGACCAAGATCGTACAGAATGCATTGTTCACATATTGTGCATTGCAACATATATCCAACGGTGATTAAAAATAATATACGGGTGGCATTGTGTTGAAATTTCATATTCGAATCGAATTTAAAAACTATGGAAAATAAAATTTGTTTCGTATAATGGCGACTGTCCAGTTATGCGGATCGTGTACAAATGTACATTAAACCTTGGGCGAATGGGATGCCCCGCCAATTGAATTTTAATGTTTTTATCTCTAGTCATTGGTTATTTGAAAATCCGATGAAGATTACGACTTGGAATCTTTGGTATTACGTTTAATATTAAAATAGTCTTAATAAGTTATTATTTCCTAAACACTTTTTCTGTTGTTAAAAGCTTAAATCTACAAATAATAAAATATCAAAACATTTATATACATAGGTACTCTATTTTTTACTCAAGCACAGTTTTAACATACATTTTTAATTTCGTTCGATATTCTTTGATTTTGTTCAGAGCTTATATTTTAAATTGACCATTAAAAGCTTAAAGATTTTGAAGTATTAATTGAAGAGGGATACATTTAATACGTCAACTTTATGGGGTGAATGTTTTATGTAGATATTTGAAGAGCGAAAAATGATACGACATGTATTTAATAACGATTAAGTTTCGGTAATGTTTATAACGTTCACTCATAAGTTGTTCTTCCTATTTACAGATCAGGAAACACTTTTTATTTTATTCGAGGACAACTATTCACACTTATTACACATCCTCTATTATTTCTGTTCATTATTTTGGGCAAGGGCGAATTAACTTCTACGCGAGTGACTGTTTTTATATTGATTAATTTCTTATATAAGAGCTAACTTAGAAAGTCCATTAAATTATTGTAGCGACCTTAAAAATCAAAGCAGTAAACGAATGTCGTAGAACTATTAATACTACAATTGTATATCATTATTAAAATGTTTGTTTTCATTGTATCGTTAACGATGATATTTAAATTTATTATTGCAATATTGTTTAGTTTAATTTTGTCTATCAATAAGATAATTATATGCAATTATTATAATAATTTATTCGGATTTTTGAATAATTCATAATAATACGCATGTATTAGCGTATGCTGATTAAATCCTGTAATTTAAACCCATCATTATGATAAGAGCAATTCAGCTTATGTGTCTTTTAATAAAAGTTAATAATATCCAATTTTATAATAAAAATCAATAATTTTAAAAATATTAATTATAGACAATAGTCTTTTTTATATATATATATATATATATAATTGATATAATTATTAATATTACATAAATAATGATTAAAATAATTATCTAAGTAAGGGGACCAATATAGATCCGGAATGCATTTCAAAGGATTTTGTTTGAAATTACTGACTTAAGTTGCAGGGTTCAAGAATTCATCGAAGGATCTTTTTCGGCACCTTCCTGTGTTCCTATTATCTATTTCCCGATTTCTTGTCAACTTCCTGTTTAATCAGCAGGAGGCATCACAACAATTATCGAGATCATTCTATTGTTTCATATTTATTTGTGTGTATATAATTTTTTTGTTTATCAATGTTCAGTCCTTCGAATAATAATATTTTACTATTAACTATATACTACGTGATACCATCATCACGTACCGGTGAACCCTGTCGTGCATTACAAACGAACAGAATACATTCCTGCTGGTCGATGTCCACGTGGGGAAACTGATCGATAGGTGTATGCTCATCGTCCGTTGGGTTATAAAAAATAATAAAAACGTTAATACGATAGTGACCTTGTTGTCGAAAAGTATTTTTTTTTTTTTTTAAGTAATTTTTTCTCTAACCACTCGACCATATTATTTAATAGTATTACTATTGGGTACAGAAAACTATGTTATATTACGTATATAGTGCGTGAGTTCTTTGATCTCATGCATATAAAGTTATAAGCAGCATTTAAACCGGTTAACTGGAACTGCACAGCTGCTGCAGTCGGATAATTTAGTAGAAAGTGAAGGGGGTGACCGGTATGTGTCGCCGGGCACACTTGGTATATATTTATACAATTTTCGTTCTAAACACTTGAATAAAAAATTACGCACACACATATTTATATTTTTTACTCTCATACATTTACGCGTGTATACACTAGCTTTCGTAGCTAGTGTGCACTTGATAATTTTACTGGTGGAATTTTTGTGTCGAGTGAATACACCACGTTACCCCGTGTACACTGGTCTAGGACGACACGTGCATCATTTTTCGAGTGCTAGCCCCAATTAGGTACATAATAGCAGTGTTCCCAAGTCTTAAAAACAGTGCTGTCTGCGGCTGTGTACACGAGTGGCCGTTTATATTTTCGTAAAAATTCTTTTGCTCCATTGAAGTCGGTTCTAATGGTTTTAAGTGGACAGACATTACCCGCTGAATCATTAAACACTGTGCCGGCAGAACAGTGGTCGTTTATTGAATTTTAATCCACTGGCGTAGATGACCTACTTGCCACTGGTACAAGTATTTTAGAGTTTTGATGATAAATACGCGTAACATAACACCGATATTTCGTTCAGGTCTTGATTTGACTACAACTGTGTAGGTTTTCGTTATTTTAGTCCGTGAAAATATATATTATTATTGAAGGATTAAAAATTGTTTCGTAGACTGTTTAACAGCTATTCGTATTCGAGTGCCATTCATTATGTTAATTTTTTATTTCCATAGAATATTTTATAGATTTTATGTAGATAATATTCGATTATACTGAGAATATAAATCAAGAAGTTTTACGGTCGTTTAAGCAAACTAGTTATTTACGATATACATACGTAATACTTTCTAATTAATTTAATCTAATAACTAATTTTAATGATAATAATTTTATTGAGAAAGTACTTAAGTACTGTCTTCAACGCATACGCGTTTAATGTATTAAACATTTAAGTAAACAAATATAATATTTGGTTACCTACATATCAATGATTTATCAAGTGTAAAATCTAAATACTACGAACACAGGATATACATTAATTATTGACTAGCACTAATAATTAGTATAAAGTATTTGAAATAACGTTGAAAAATGTTATACAGTTTATTTTTTTTTAAACAAAATAGTTGAAGGTTTTCACAGAATTGTATTTATAGATGCTTATTATAAGGATTTTGAGAATTGAATTATTATTTATAGGATTAAATCAATTAAATTACCTTAACCGTAAACCAAGTCATTATTTGTTCTCATTTTCATTCCTTGTTACTAAAATAAAAAAAAAAAAAAATTATGATCTAATGATATTTATTTGTGTATTATAAATATGTCAACGATTATGCGATGTCAGTCTTGAATAATCTGTAGATCTACGAAAAAAACCGTTTACGCAGAATAAGTAGGTTTTTAATTAACTGTGCATATTCAATTGTTCATCGATCTATGAAACTGGATATCACTGTTGTTGCCGTTAGTTATCGTTGTTTTCAATTGAACGTTTCACTTGCAGCAATGATGCTGTTCATGATTGGTATTGAAAATCGGAAGGGTTGGAGTAAACTTGAATCTAGTGGTTCATCAGTGTACAGTACAGGTATCTGATGTATACACGTTGCACGCACGTAAAAGTTTAATTTTTATTGTAACAACTCGCACCGGAGTGAAGGTCGATATCGGATAGAAAAAAAATCGTGCAATCTAATTACTCAAAAAATCATATTTAATTGCCCTGAAGTTGACGGGTGTTAATAAAAAGCCCACAGACATGCCATGTTTACAGTACCACGGTGGCGGTATTACATTTTATCGGAATTACCAGTCCGCGTAGGTTGAATGGGTGTGTATTTTTCTTTTTTTATTCTTATGACATAACCTCGAAACAGTGTTATTCATAATAAATCCCGTACAAGTTATTTTATTTTTTCTCTGTGAAAACGAGAGTGCTCGCTCATCCAATGCGCGTGTAGTCGACTATTCGGTTGGATACACTTGGACTCTTTCGGTCGGTTATTTTATCCCAGTTTTTATGTATCATTCTTGATAATACGACACAAACATAAACCGTTAAAGAATCCTATTCTCAATAATGAACGATTAATTTTATCGCGTATCCTACGTGTTATATATGAGCAACTATTTAAACACACGTTTACCAGTATTATGTATTCGTTAGTTGACATCATAAAAGCAACAGTCAAAATGAAATGACAGGATTTTTATAAGCGTGCCTTAATTTTATAAATTTAGATAATTAATTAAATTGCCATTCGTGTAACGTTAATTTCAAGACCACGTTCGTAATATTTTAACTAATATCATGTTTTGTCTTTGGCTATCCAAATTATACAATCGAAAACCTGAATATATGTGTGTTTCGTTCGTGACCAGTTTGGCCGACATTTGAAAGGTATCACACGTATTTTTGTGACATTTTTAAACAGGTATCTGTAAAATTAAATAATATTATAGGGGGTCATTTCATTAGAAAAATACTTTCTTTTACTACTCAAAAAAATTTGTATTAGTATTAAATTATTCGAATAAGAATGCAATAAATTACCATAAAACGAAAACAAATTGATAAAACTATCATGACTACGAAAAAAAAATACTCTTATTGATTCAATTAATTAAAGAAATATACAAAAAATATGGCACATAATAAGACAATTCATTTTTGATTGAAACTATCTAGTAGACGACTAAGGTAATATTATTGGCATTATTATTTTTACGGAGTACAAGATGGTACGAACTTTTTCTCTTATTCTCAAATTATGGAAGTGATAAAAAATGAAAGTAGAAGAAGGTGAATACAAAGACAAGATATTCATTTGTAGACAGTTGATAGATACTTACATTGTTCGTTACTTATTTTTTTTTTATTCTTTAATTTACAAAAATATATTATAATTATTGAGTTGTTTTACTTTAACGTTTTAAAGTTCTAGTTTGATCTAGTTAATGATTGTTTTATTTTTTTAGAATGAATACTAAAATAGGTGTATTGATTCTCAGGAACACAGCTATGAGTTTAATTTTCATCATTTAAAATTGTAAAGAAAAAATAAAGTAGCCCAAGATTTAAAAACAGAAGAAATAGGTACGTTTCTATGTAGTTTTGTATTCAAAATCATTGTAATTATTTGGTTATTGACCCCAACGTAATGAACAATGACGTTTTTGTTGAAACATATAACATATAAACTAGCTTTCCAGGTTGCAACTCCAAAACGTGTCCCGATGCCTATTGTCTTTAGCAGTGATCTATAATATTATGAAAAATGTCATTGTCTCGTCGTACAAACGTTCAAAAATACTAGAAACTACTAACCTGTGATCTTAAATATTTTTCTAAATCCTTATTTTCATTACACTTTTATTATTTACAGAAACAAAATAAATTTAAAATAATGTTTAATTTGAGTGTTAAATAAATCCTGCTAATAAAACATGGTTCACTGTGTATGGTTTTTAAAAAGTAAAAGAAACGAACATCCTCATTAACCTATTTTTAAAAAAGATTTTTTTTCTCTAAATAAGAACAACTGAAGATTTTATGTAAAAAACATAAATCAATTAAGTTCCTATTAAATAATTAGTGAATAACGGTAACGTTTCGTTAGTCTTTTAACTGTTATTTATTATGATAGAAAAATATTTTGGTAATAAACGTTTAAATTAAATATTAATTTATATCGATAAGTAGTACCTACTTAAATTCATTAATTTCAGGTACAATAAATAGTTTCATCACAAGATAAATTATATTATTTAATATTTATGGAAAATAAAAAAAATATGTGATGTTTGTTTAATTTAATAATTTTTACACTAATCAGTTTTTAGAGATTTAAAAAAAAAAAAATGCATAAAATACATAAGTATTCTATTTTTTAAATTTGTATAGAATTTTAGTTATCGTAGTTATCGTCAAGTTTAAAACATTCAAAAATTATTCAAGCCTGTAAAATATGAATGTAGTATTTTCTATTCACAAAAAAAAAAAAAAAAAAAGAAAAAAAACCTGTCCAAAATATCAATAATAATATGACAACATACTTAATGGTTGCTTAAAATTTATTTTGCATAAATAATATTTTAAACAAAAAATATTTCGAAGAAGATTTACCATATAACGTTCATCAACCATGTACAAAATTGAATCGTGCAAAACGCTACTACTTATCGTTTATTTTTAAATTTCACAAGGGTTCAAAGCAATTGGCCTTTTAGCTATCGCATACTTTTGTTAGGAAATGTCACAATTGTTTTTCTTATTTTTCATCTATTTTCAAGTTAGGCCCTAAATGAGCGATTTATTTTATAGCTGTAGAATATATTATTCGCCAGCGTATTCGCCAACCCCATTTCTTGTACATTCTATTTACAGCGGACATTCCTTCCTCCGAAAACACTCTCATGGGCATGTATGCTGACGATACTGCTATTCTAGCTTCAGACCATGATCCACTCATCTGCAGTCACCTTCTCTAAAACCATCTCAACAAGCTTTTAAAATGGTGCAACACATGGAAAATTAAAGTAAAATAACTCAAATCCACACACGTCACTTTTACCCTCAGATCAAAGGACTGTCCTGAAGTTTTTTTCAACAACTCAGTAATCCCCCACTCAAGAGAAACTAAATACATTTGCACCCTACTCGACAGGAGACTAACCTGGGGTCCCCATCTCAAAAGCAAAAGAAAACAACTTAACTCCCGCCTACATCTAATTAGACCTCTCCTCAAATCCAATGTGAACTTATCCAACCGTCTACTTTTATACAAAAGTCTCCTACAACCAATATGGTCTTACGGTATAGCTCTCTGGGGCACTGCCAAACCCTCAAACCTCAGGACAATTCAAGCGTTCCAATCTATCTACCTCCGTATAGTCACTAAAGCCCCATGGTACGTCACAAACGCCGCTCTACACGAAGACCTCAATGTCCCATCCATCAACTAAACTGCGGCCAATTTCTATTCAAGACTCCACTTCAAAATGTAAAGCCACCCAAACCAACTTATATCTCAACTTCACTCTTATACACTTCCAGGTAACCCTACCTGATGCCTTAATCGGAAATGGTTCAGAGATCTTCTCAACACCCAAAATTAATTTAAGATTCATGTAAAGGTAGCTCTACTGTGAGCTTCCCTTTTCACTGTCCCATCACTGTCATTCCTCCATCAAATTTACTCATTGTACATACAATAGTATAGATTGTAAATATTCAATAAACGATATTTTATTAAAAAAAAAAAAAAAAAAAAGGATATATTATTATAGCTGTGCAAATTTATATTTAACTTTTGTACCAATCATTATTTCGATGTGTGAGTGTTTGTACGCCTTGTAATGTCTTAAAATTCTTCACACAACACAATAAACACTCGCGCAACCTACTGACCGACACATAATCCGTCAGACAATTGTAATAGGATTTGTTGGTGTACAAGTGTGTATAAGAAAAAAATATCCAAAAAACATAAATAAAAAATACATATTCAATTTTGCACATCTACTATTACGCTATGAATAGTTAGGGTAAAATTGTTATTATTGTTATGATATTACGAATTACTATTGATACATTCATCGTATATGACTATTGATATACCATTTGCCATTTTATAGAGTGGAACCGTTTACACTCTGCAGCAGTAATGGTTCAGGTCCGTTTTACCGGAAATAATGTGATTTGCGTACTACACGAAAACAATGTACCTCGAAAATCGTTCATTGTATTCGAGTGTATGTAATCTGTATGCTGTGTGTTTTGACCATCCGATATCGTTATTATTCGATTCTTTTTGGTTGTACTGTATATATTTTTTTTCAGTCATACATTATGACGATCCACACATGGCGCATACACATATAGGAGTATGTATATATATAAAAATATATGTAAAATAAAATTGTGAAGGCGTTGTTTTTTTCGCTATGCGACGGGCTATAACATTCTAAATGATTTAAAATAGGTAGATTCCTATCCAAATATTTAATCGGTACATCGTTTACTGTCTGACTGCGTAAAAATGTAAAATATATTTCCATTATTGTTTTCCTGTCGTTTTAACATTATAAAACCAACAACGTATATGCGTTAACGATAGGAATTACTTTTTTATCGTGTATAGTCCAGTAATGAACGCATTCTTGTATGCAATAATATAATATTACTGCGTTTCGTATTAATTATAGTGACACCATACGATTAATAATCCGATTTTCAGATCACGGGAACCTGGTACGCGTGTTCAAATCGTTATTTTTTCAGTTAAAGATTATTATACATATAACTCTTGTACTTGTATTTACGCTCACAATTATTTAATAACTTGTATTGATAGTTCAACAAAAGTAAATATTGTCGAGCGTGAAGATGTATTATTATAGTGAATGTGATATTTCAGTGTTCATGGATATAGAAATACATTTGTCTCGTCTAACACATTGTGGGGTTTATTCGATACAAGTATATGGTTTTTTAAAAAAAGAGACGTCGGCAAGTCCACTGCTGTTTTTGATATTCAGTCTTATACGTTGTTTTCACGAAGTTTTTATTTTAAAATAAAAATTGAAATACATTAACGAGATTGCATATGCATTTTTAGCTAATTAAGATCGAACAATTATCTTTTTTCTTGATATTTGATGGTCGATTCACACTCAACTGTAATTCCATATTTTGAAATAAATCAACAAGAGTCCGAATAATTTCTCAGATTAAAATATAATGAAATATATGTATACTTTAGACTTGGGAATTCGTTCAATTACTTATATTTTTTCGGTCAACCTAATCGTATTTGATTTATTTCTCATTTATTATGTGTTTTTTGTTTTATTTTAATATTCCCACGAAATCATAATAGCAAAAAGTGTAAAAAATCGCCGAAAAATATTCATCGTATTTATTATATACTATTATTTATTTGAAATAGCGATTCTTAAATAAATTTGTATTTCAACACATTCTAGCGTGAGGCTGTTCAAAATGAATTAGTTGAGTGCGTTCATTAACGCAACAACATTTGATTTTGAGACCATTGATTTTATACAATATCAATTGGAACGGGAATTTTTAATTCTTTGCATTCATAACGTGTGAATTTTTTTTCAGTGTCCGTATTTTTATAACACAACCGTTGCGCATCACTTGCGACCTAAAACCGATACCATAGTTTTTCCAAACTTATGATCTTCTTAACAATCTATTTCAGTTTTAAAAATTATATTATTAGAAAATATTGCACAATATCGTATACTGTAACACATACCTATTGATATCGCATGCTTAGACTATAGATTAAAGACACCTGAATACAACGCGTCACGTCGCGACGTCTACAAGGTTTCGAAATATGTAAATATCCGTTATATTAGCTGGTCTTCAAGATCGTTTTCATTTTTTAACAGTCGAGTTCGATATGGATAAAAGTATTGTATTTGTGCAACTATCGTATTAATTATTGTCGCTCAGCAATGACACGTGGGCGAAGATCGCACAAAATTATGTATTCATGGGCGGTTTTTAATAAATTAATCATATTAGTGTATAATAAATATCATATACATATATGATACTTTGTATTACTACCAGTTGGTGCTATTTCCATTCACTCGAGTTGCATGCGTTGTGTAATCATTTTAATATTTTTTCCAAATGATGTATATATATATATTAGAAAGCAAAATCACTGTCGGGCAAATAATCGATCGGGTACGACGACAACGACGTGCATATTATCATACAAGTAAGTGTATAAGAATGTGAGTCATGGAGTGAAAGAAGTGCAATGTAAAATAAAACAGCACGTCTCGTGCCATAGTACATAATGTAATATTATGTAGATCGCCACTGCAGCAACAACTTGCGTGTGGGTTTCACAATATGTTTACACGAATGATGGCGAAACATGCTTGACGAGACTTGAGAGCATTATTATACGCGCGTATGCGTTTTGTATATTATTTGTACGCTCCGATGACAATGGCGGTTTGTTTCAACTGGGGGTGTTGGAGGCAGAAGTGAATAACAATCGAGAAAAAGCTCCGATGGATCGCGATTATTATAATATAATAATATCCGCTGCAACCGCGCCCGCCCTTGTGCGAATGACAACGGATACGTGTGCACAGACGTGTGTTTATATAATACAGGGTGTTCCGTAAAGATATTAACGTTATTGTTTGGATAGGTTCAATATTATGCAAATATTCGTTCACGCTCAGTATCTTACATTGGACGAAAGTATTCCGTGTTTCGTAACAAGGAGGATCGTCATCTTTGATGTAAGTACAAATTGTACTTCTACGAGCACAGAAAAATCATCATCAAACCGCTACTATTATAGTCTTCTTTTCTTCGTCCTTGAACGCTCAAACGTCGTATGCGCTAATCTGGTGGAAGAACCCGCGAGTAACACTCATGCTCATATAGTTTATATATTTCCACGGGCGTTATGTGTGTATATACAGAAGTACTCGCTTGTATTTTTTTACCTTGTAATATTTTGAAAGTTAGAAATCTAATTCTGCAATGGATACACGACTATCCGGTCTCGTCATCGTAATTTCAATAATGTTATATATGCTTACCGGTGGTTGCGCAGTTGTAATTCGCAATGATTGTACGCGCGGTCGTCATTGTCGTCACAACCACCGCCAAAGGTCCTTTGTAAATAATGAAAAAAAAAAAAAAATGTCACGCGAAGTGAAAGAATATTACGTGCAGGTACTACTGGTGTACTATATGTATTTGTTCATGAAAAAATATTATTTTTTTTTTTTTTAACTCAGAGTTACGGAATTTTCAGTATTAGTCTGAATCTGACTGCAAACCAAAACGAAGTAATTTGGTTGGCGGTATTTTTTCCATTTTACAAGTTTTTAAAACCAAATTTTATGTCGTAATAAGTATTTGCAGAATTGAAAAATAACAGTTCGATCAAATCATTGACACATTGTAATATTAAATAATTGTATGATATATTCCTATAACGTAAGAACGAAGAACAAAAATATGGTAATTTTGAATATATCTATAAAATATACATGGGTGTTTCTACGAAATAGGGTAAAGTAAGGTATTTTTGTGGCATAAGCGATTTCGTGATATTATTTGTTGAACGTATAATGTAATTTCATATTACATGATTGATTTGAAAATTACATTGAATCTTATAATGACTGTGTTTTGTGACGCTTAACAAATAATTTCTCGAAATTGCCTATGCCACGAAAAAAACCTTACTTCACCCTACATACAATCTTATACAACTAATATTCTGCACAGTAAAATAAATTAAATTCTCGTCATTTATCCGTTTTAAATTTTGTTTATTTTATCTTCAATGCTATTTTATATTTCCACAATACAAACATCAATTATTATTAACTCGTACCAAGTGTGCATACTAGACCGTGGTATGATAGTGTTTACTAAAATAGTATGGTCATCGTTAATTTAATTCAAGAGGCTTCCAACGAAATGAATGTTTGCCTAATAATTTGTTATTTAAATTTTAAACTTTCTCGACAGTAAACCTTTTTCTTTTCGTCTACGTATTTCTCTCTTTTTTTAATTTTATTTATCTCCCTATTTAAATGCGAGTTATAACCCTAACATATGCCCTTTCTTGGCCCAAAATTCTTGCCTTTACTGATATGTACTACAATAATTAAAATAAGAAGGCGTGGACGTGGTGCTCTTGTCTTTCCGAATTAGACTTATAACTACTGTTTAATTACATGTTTATGTATCATAAATAATTGTGGGATTTTAAGAAACAAAAATGAAACCGTATTAGTTTTTTTTTTTGATTCTATGCACCTGAAATATTTCCCACAATTATAACAATTATATCGGATAGCTGTAATTGTCCGCGATAGCGTATTCAATGTGCGGAATTTAAATGTACCGTTTTTTTGTTAGATTTATATATTTTTAGATTCGTACTCCAAGCCAATATGATTTTTGACTGTATTAACTATACCAATGGTTTTAAATAAAGTATAAGTATTTACTTATGTCTAACCTACTGGTAATTGTGTCAAAAGAAATCAGGTTGGATCTATATTATTGGATCAAAAAAAAAAAAAACATATATATTATGTAGATACTATTTAACAACACAATAAAAATAATCGTACAAAAATACGACGGAAATAAAAAATACTTTGCGATGCTTTCACGTACTGAAGACAGTGATGCAGCTGAACTTTCTACCATCAATTTCTATCTTAAGAGCACGTGGCGTTTTAAATGACTGATTTACATTCTAAATTGGTTCAAAACTGTTCCGAAACCGTTTGACGAAAACCAGTTTCAAGTTATAATCATCACATATCATATGTGCGTACAATACAGAAGAATTGAAGAATAAAACAATTCATGTTGCTATGAAAGCGGGACCACATAGATATGTTGAAAACGTTTTGCAACGAATCCGATTTCGTCCTATATGTTATAAGCTCGGATTTATTCGAATTTCACTCGACCCTTCAACGGGAAATAAGATAACGCGGGACATCGTTGGAAATCGTTCACTCAAAACCATCTAAGAGAATGTATATACTCGTATATTATACTTATATTTGTGTGGCCAACTTGCTGCTGTCACCGACACCGAAAACACTAGTTTCTGTTCCTTTCATATCTTTTACAAATACAACGAAAAACAATTTGCATTACATTATTATTAATGATAACCGTTATTTTAAATTAAATTACTCATGCACGCACGTCTTCCGTAATTATTATTTATTTCTGCGCTACCGTATACCTATTAGGTACGAATAACAGACGTTAATGAATATTGCCCTAGGGTGTTATAATTATAGTTCGAAAAATGCATTCTTTGGTTGGCCACATTTTATATTGTATATTATATTTTATAATAATTACTTATAATGTTATTTTAATACAATAATAATTTATCTGTCTACGTGGTTTATCATTTAATATACCTAGTCGTATATAAGACGTCATAGAACGTGACGTTTATTTCAAAATATTGTTTTATATTGAATTACTCCCAGTCGACAGTATTTTATTTTCTGCGTATGATTGTTATAAATTTATTAAATTTTTTCTCGTGTTGTTATGCAGTTCCATACATTATCATTTTTACCGATATTATAAAAAGTACATTAAATGCTTTAAATCATTACTGTGAGTTGTTTCAATATTTCAAGATCCAAGTCAATGAAAACCTTATATGGCTTTTTATGCCTTATAATGTTAACAAAGATACAGGTTAATACTGGTTTTCTAATTCTCAATTACTTATACTTAATTTAAAATAATTTTGTATGTTTTCATAATATTATACTAATTAAAAACGATAAATCTTGTCTAATTATTCATAAAAATATTTATTCTAATGAAAAAATTATGTTTATATTAATATTGTTATAGAAATTCAGGAAGAAGCCGTATTTATAATTATTTACTTTGAAGAGAAATGTACAGTATGAGAATACTATAAAAGTATGAAACATGTTATTATAGATTGTTAGATCTTGATGGATATGCGACGCGTACGTAGGTGCTTATTAAAAACTACACAAATCTGTAAGTCTGTAGTAACTCATTCTAAATAAATCATAAAACGAAACTTTTGTATTTGCTTTTCTTTAAAACATCGTTATAATATAGCAGCATATACATACATAGGGTAGGTATTTATTTAGCGATTAGAAATGATAAAATTAAAAATAATAACTAAAAATCTACTAATTCCTGCGAATAACTATTATGAGACTATTAAAACGAAGTATAATTAATCCTTAGCCCATAAGAATAATACGCAATGTTTATTTGAAAAATAAATTATGTCTTGCATAGGAAAAATATATTTAATTAAATACTGCAGCATCAGACAAAATATTATATATATCACTATACTATATGCTTTAAGTGTTATCTTATGTCATATATTGTTATATGTTATTTGTTAATCTTAAATACAATTAATATAAAAAAACTGGTTCAAGCCGAACACATACACACACACACACATACATTTATATTATATATGTTTGTTATATCACATGCACATTCCTACAGCGGACCCATTGATTGTTTGCGAGGAAATCGCCAAAGATCCAGACGATAATTGAAAACGATGTATTCATATAACGTTATAGGTATGACTGCAATACAATGTGACGTCGACGCGCCCATTTAAGGTTTAGGTAAAGTATTATATTATTTTAGGTCTAGACGCGTGTCGTGCCAAGGGCTGGACCTCACGGGCATGGCTCCAGGGTTCGAATAGTTGTTTTTCTTTTTTTCGATCAGGGTCCGGCGCGCATAGCTCTCACGCGTTTTCCGACCTTATGCATCCGGGGCGCCAAAATACCCACAGTTTTATTTCATACGTCTGGAAGCGCCCACGACCGTAATTATCGTGAAACCAAGCGGCGGCAGCGACCACGCGACGACGCCCATTGTACCGTGATGTCGCCACCGCCGTTGTAGCACTGCACGGAACTATTGTAGCGCAAGTGCTAATTATAACAAAGAATCGTTTGCCGAAGACGCGCGTAAATAGTATGACGGAGCGGTGACACGTGGAGAGATGATCGAAAAAAACGTATAGATAAACATTATATCCTTATGATCGTGTGTAATTAGATTCAACAGCCCCGTGACAACAACTGGTCCGTATAACGTCATCATGTTTTGATAAGGGTCAACGAGCTTGACTGTGGTGTTCAGGTTCCCGTTGAGCTTGCCTAATTGCACGTTGAAATTAAATAGCGCGCGCGCAACTACTCGAATACGTAATGTTGGTGTTATACACGCGAATGTGTATATAAACTGCAAACCATCATCATCGCATCTATATCGTATCGTATTATACACTCGGAAGCGTATGTCAATTTTACAGTTATTCGAACTCAGAACTCCAAAATAACAATCATCGACGAACACAACGACCTTTCTCGCGCACCTTGCCTGCTCGCGTATGTGAATTATTGTATTATATACGTTCGCGCAGATTATAAATTCCTATTTATGTGTGACTGTTTATTCGTGTGTATGTGCCCGCACGCGAACTGTGCGTTTATAGAATAACGACGATTTTTGCAATATACATACATATACGTATAATGGGTGGTGTGTGCGTATACGATACAAATGTATTTGATTCAAAGACTGTACGTTATCACTGACTTATGCCACCTGGATCGAAAACTGTAACTATAATTCAAAACGAATCCTAAATAAGTCCAAAATATTTATCAAATCCAAGGCAATTCTGTCGTAAACAGTTTTTATTTTATGTTGATTTTTAGAGAATCAATGTTATAATTGCGGCTAATAGTTTCATCATCGTCATCATTACCTGACCTAAAATAAAATCACTTAAAATCCATTAGGAAAATAAAAGTTGGATCCAGCCGAAAAGCATAATATTTATAATATTGCATATTGATTGATTTTATCGGATCGTGTTTTATATCGAGATTTCGCGGTAGATTTTGTATACCTAATAATTATTCGTCGTACGTATCTGAAGCACATATAGTATGCTCATTAGTTTGCCCAATGTTCACGTTTTAGTTCGCTGATAATCCTGCTTACAACAACGAGTGGTCGTCCGTCTAGTCGAGCACATCTAAGTTTTAAAAACAATCGCTGCTTACGGTCATGGGGTTGTAATGCATGTCCTTCGATGGAAAAGTAAAATCACGCAGATGCAAAACATAACAATCTTATGGCGTCATAATTTGTTTGCGCCGGACAAAATTGAATTCCACGCGACTACATAATAATAACACGATACATCACTATACACACTGCCTACATGCACGTGTTCGTGTATCGTCTGTCGACGAAGCACAATGGGACAGCGATGGTAATTACCATTATTATCATATTCTTTTTTTTTCTTTATTCTTTCTGCGTAAGGTAAAAATAATAGCGAAACGATAATGTAATCGAAGTGTGTGTGTGCGTGTGTCTGTATGTTCAGGGATGGAACACAATAACTCTGGACGGAAGGACGTACGCGCACTCTGAGCACCGATTGTCAACGAAACGCGTGCAATGAGTTACTATAATAAAAGTATTGTACCTACATGTGCCTGTATGGTATACAAGACGATCGGTTCGCGATTCGAACGATAATGGCAGTACGCGTTCAAGTCCAAGGCGACCGACGGCGAAATAATATGTTGTGTTCATTAATAAAACTCGCGTTAGACTGTACTCGCAAGCCGCGTTAATCTGAGCGGTGCCAATAGGTCTATGGGTAAAGATGTAAAACACTACTTCGTGGTAAAACGTCGGGCATTACGCATCAGCGATATCATTACGCTATCCCAATATTTGTATTATACCGATTTAAATGGTTTATTATTATTTCTTTTTATTTGGCCTTTAACATAAGCTTGTGTTAGAATTCAACATTTTTATTACGTAGTTGTCGTAAAATACGTGCACTCGTTTGAAATAATGATAAATGTATGTCGTTTAAAGTGATTTTTCGTTTTGACTCTGTATGTATGGTTTTACTAACGTATTATAAAAGTAAATACTCTGTGTTTAATCTCACAAGTATGTCCAGTAAATCTGTTACAAATAACAAATAATTGCCATAATAATATGTAGTTCTCTGTCGGTACTTGAGTTTATATTGAACTATCTTTTTAAACACCTCCGTTCTTCGAAGTTTTTTATTGGCTGTTCGAGTACAAAGCAATAAAAAAATATATTATCACTGGCGTGTCGTAGTGTGCGAGTGTATGTATAGTGTATAATATGTTTCAAGAAAAGAAATGAATTTCATTTTTCATCAGAGGACATTTTTCAATTTGATCGATAAAAAAAAAAGTATAACAATGTTTGGGTATATTGTATACCGCGTTTTCAATCGGACCGTATACATTTATTTATTTATGTATAAATTACATATAAGTTGGTATTGATAATAATGCAGCGCGTTTTTTCATGTACATTAAATTCGAATCTAGTGTGTAGACCCGCGTTAAATATTATAACTTTGTAATTTGTAAACCTTGTAAACACATATATACATTATTATGATTTAACCCTCGAAAAAAAATTGGAATCAATATTTGTTTGGTTTAATATGGTATGCTAACATATGCAGTGGTGGTTGTAATATCAGAAAAATTGACATGGCAAAATCTTTGTAAAATTCTATAGTTACCATTATTTTTAAGATTTAAGAAATTAAGAATGTTTATATCGGATATCATTGTTTTAGATGATTGTGTTTTCGTACATAAACAAGTACAATTTTTTGTTTATTTAAAATCTGAAAAAAAAAATTTAATATTATTGTATAATTAATTACATTGCCGTCACGTCAACAGCTAAATATCAATTTGGTTAGTTAACTGATTGAGTAAACGCGTTATTTCCCGTCTAATATTCAAGAAAAGTCAATGTAAGGACAGCAAAATAAAATTCGACAAATTGATATTTCAATGTAAACGCCTATAAACATTACATTCCTCTTATCGTAGGTGTACGAGTTCATGTTTGACGAGTATTATGTTAGCGTGTATCGTTAGCATAATAAACACCGCGAATAGTGATCTCGCATTATACATTTTAATTTAATTTTTATAATAATATGGAATTTAAAAAATCTATATATCTGTTATATCATACAATATATTTTTATTTACGATTTTATTATATAATGTGCAAACGAAGCAATCACAACTTGGAAAAACTTATCTTAAACTCAAAGAGCTTACAATCGGGACAGCCAATTCGTTTTAAAAACCGATAGAACTTTTTTCCATCGGTGGGTGGCATGATAAATGGTCTGAGTTCATTTTGCTTATTAGCTTATGATGTGTTAAAGTCCGATGAGCACAATGTGCCGCCAAAAAACGATAGTAAAAGCAATGGTTTCGGATAGAACGTTGGCAACGAAAAAATACTTGTCAACAATTGCTGCGTATATAGTCCGGACAATGACGATTAGCACATGATAGCTTCCAAGTCACCACCGCCGGGTTTTTTTTTTGTATATTATAATATCCAATGCGTGTAGATGACTTGTACGTATAAGCCCAAAACAGCAAGACTCTGCCCTTGGCATCGTCTTTGGATGATGTGTGAACCGGATGCGTGCGCGATACACAGGCTTTTCACCAACGAATATTTTTGATTACGACTGCTACTGTTGTTGTATGCCCGTGGTGCATACACGCCGTTGATCACCAGTATGTGTGTAAAGTTAACGTCACGATTAAGTTTTAATTTTATTTTCTCTCTTCTTTTCTCCGCAATGACACAAAACAACCTAAAAAGCTGTTCGTAATTTTCATCGACCGTTCTCTGTGATGACGAGCTCGTGATTGTGTTTGTTATTTTTAATTTTTTTTTCCCCTTCTGGCTTGAGTCAAAACCATCGCGTTTTTTATCTAAACTCACACACGACACTGCAATTCTCGTGTCTCGTGTTCACTGCTAATAGTTACACACATATTACAGGTTTGTGCGTGTGTATTTCAGTGTATTATGTGTTCTAAAAATGTATGTATCACCCTTGGTATCTTTATGATAAATCTATATATTTAAATACTTTTTTATTTACAGGAATCAATCAAATATTCTAATTGGTTGGTATAAATTTCAACATTATTTTTCTTCCGAATACAAAACAAAACATTTTCGTAAAAGCCATTTTTTTAATCATATTATTTAAAATGGTTCAAAAAAAAAAAAAATTATATTCCAATCGAGTGAAATTCAACTAAGTTGAAGCAAATTAAGTTTTTGTTTTTTTTTTTTTTATAAAAATAATTTTAGACTTTACCGTTCAATTATAATTTGCTTAATGATAACTTTGAAAAAACTTGAATTTAAATATATTGATTTGCCACTGAAATAATATATAAGAGTGGGGTTGTACTTCTAAGACGTACTGTTTACACTTATATACTTGTACTAATACTTTTACGTTACGGCTGCGGATATAATAGAACACGGTTGTCAATAGTTTAACGACAGCTGCGGAATAACGGTGTGTTACCATGTTATCATCATCCGATCCATATAATCGTGTCGACATATCATGTAGTATATACGTCCTGCATACTACTCGTACGCGAGTTGTTTTTCTTTTTCCTTCTGTATAAAATATGTATTACACTCATATAGTTGCTTGGAAAAATTTCTCCGTACATTAATATGATAATAGTTATATTATGTTGCTACTGCAATTTTCTCACGCGGTTTTCTTTGCCTGTTTAAGTTAAAAACCCGTTAAGCAGCCGTCATAATACAATAAAAATATTATTATTAACGTCCTCTCTCGTCCACCAAGAGCAAATCGTTGAATATATTGTGTTTACGGAATTAAATGTGCATCGTAATTTATAATATTATAGTTTTCTGACGCTGTTCCTGTTTACATAATCCTTTGATTTCGACAAACCATTTCGAACCCAACACATAGATTTATGTGTCTGTAGGTGTATGTATTTTTTTATAAGAAAAGCTATTTAAAATAAATATAATCGTATCAGTAACGCGAATGCAAGTGTGCCGATCAACCGACATGTGTGTCGTTATTTTAGTTTCTCGGATAATGTGTATAATATATTATACACATTGGTTGCCACTACATTCGTTTGGTCAAACGTCCGTCCGTGATTCACAACGCGTATATTTAATAATATAATGTTAATAATGTACTGCGGTATTTCCGGTGAGCGCAACAAAATCTATTTGATCGTGTGTTCTCGCACGCCCGTTAAACCGAACAAACCTGCACGTGTAAGTACGTTATATATACTAGTGTACGCGCCTACCAACATTGGCCAACAAAATAAGATTTTCGCGTCGATAAATGTGATAAACGTACGCAAGAGCCAACAATCGCGACATAAATCAAATGTACATATAATATGTGCACAATAATGTTTTTTTTTTTTTATAAACATCGTGTTACGATTATTTATTTTTCGAAATTGTCGTTACATAAGTATCGATTTTTCGGGTGTTTTCGAAAACGCCAGGAGCAGTGTCCATTATAAAGGCAAGGTGAAGTTTAGACGTTTTCTTACGAAATTTATCAAATATTTCCGTTACATCCTGTGTACATATAACCTTATACACGCGAATAAACTCGCGTTTTCAAAGTACTCGCACTGATTTTTTTTTCTTTCCGTCCAACCCGTATTTCTGATGACGAACAAACGAGGAGGAGGGTAAATATATATAAGCGCTCACGTTTCTGCAATATTTACCATTACACGAGTCATGCGGTTGTCGCGTACTTGTAATACATTTATACCTTCGATCCAACGTACATAATGGCTGCGGTTGTCCGGTTCGACGTGCAACGACAACGTGCTTGCCACACGCTTCAATAATATACGTATAAATATCTGTGTGCATGAGTTTGTGTGTGCGTGTATGTGTATCCGTTGATCGATGCATTCGCTTAAATCGTTTAACAAATAATGTGACAGCAGAGCACGAGAACGCCAGCGCACACAGACCAAACGCAGCCCATGTATGTTTTTACGCGTTATGATCGTCGAGCAGTCTAAATAAATCCGACTTCATTTTCATTCGTGTACCATTCTCAACGTCGAGATAATTTTACATTTATACGCATTTAGAGAGTTTAATATAAATCATAGTATATTGTAATGATCATATATATACTTAAGTATATATATATTAGAATACGATTTTAGTGTCCGAATACATTTTTGGTGTAATTAAACGTTAAAGTGTAATCGTGTTTACGACCGCAAGCTGTTACTAAAAAACTGTAATTCATTTTAATTACAATTATTACTATTATAATTGTTCACATCTGAACACTTACTGTGCCCCGTAATGTATGTGAATTAAAATCCTTTTAGTCAGTTGCTGTTAAATATTTTTTTCGGGCCAAATCTATGGTCCGGGCGTTGAAAAAGTGAAAAAGGGAGGGGACGGAGGAAACAAAATACCAAACAGGTCGTGCGCGTTGCATCCGCATCAAATATAACATGATATACGTGATCGGTTACTCTCAGAGTGGTGTGTCCAGAATTTTTTCTCGAGGGTTAATCAGTTGTCATAGAACGATACAGAAAAACTATAATAATTACAAAATAAGTATTAAAAAAAAAAAAAAAACACTATTTAATACCATAAATCGCGTTTTTTGATATATTTTGATTGAAGAAACTACGTATAGTACCTACATCTTATGTAAGATTAAATGTGTAATTTAGAATTTTCTGCGATTTCGTTGGGAAGGCTGTAGTCCTGTTATCTCTATCTCTCTCTATCCACATTCACATGGTCGTTTTCTCTCGAAAATCCGCAATACGTTGGACGTGCCTATATAATTTAAAAAGCAGAACATTTGTAAAGACTGAATATACGGATAATCGTTTTACTCATTGGCGTCTAGTAACAAGGCATTCGTAATATTATTTTCTATATATATACCATGTTTATTGTGCTAGTATATATATATATAAATATAAGTAGTACCTGTATAAGTGTACTCGTACCTATTTATTGTACAATGGGTGGCGGCCATTATGAGCGGGTATAGTGTGCGTGTAAAAGAAGGTGTTTTTTTGTAGAAGAACCAATACATTTTCATGTGTGGCACTGTACTTTTAGACGAAGAAATCTAATAATTACTAAACAACACGGAACATGCGATACATATATACTCGCTGGAATAAAGAAAAAATAAAACTACCATTTTCAAGTGAAGAACGTGAAAAACATGTTTGTCAGACGTGCGTTTTAACCTAATGTCAAACTATATCGTCTTTAATCGACCATGTGGCATAGTATAGTATGATATAATATAGGTTCATGGTTGTAAATCATATTTCTATGATTCAAAGTTCAGATTATTATACTCTTCGACGATTCACTCTTTTGTTCCGAGGTGGCTATAAGCATTTTGATTCAAACATACCAATAAGTTGATAATATCCTACGCTAATCGACTATTCTTCTGAACATTGACGAGTATGTTAATCTTAAAGTTATGTTATTTTTTCCTGTGATCAAAGTTCCGAGTATACTGCAAACCTATAACAAAAGTCTGTATGACGAAAATTCAAGACTAATTAAAATATATGCAATCCTTATAATTTATTATTGTTTTAAATTATACCTAGATAATGAAATAATACGAAAAGCAAATCAGAAAAATCTATAATTTTAGAATTTTCTGTTAGATCTAGATATAATTATTAAAGAATACATAACAATTAGACTTGGTATCATAACAAATCAACTTAAATTAATAATTATTCATCGATTATTAATCATTTAAAATAGATAATATGTAGATTATATTGGTTTTATTAAGATCATTTCATGAAAACTCAATTTTTTTCGTCCTTTTTTTAGAACTGTTTTGCAGTATATTAAATATTATTCGTATCTGCGTATATTATGATAAAATGACGAAAAACCGTCTGGTTCGTCATATGACGACATCAATCGCTGGTTATCGGAAGAAAACATCAGCAACAGCACGCAATTTCTTTATAAGGTTCGTCGACCTTTCTTGAACGCGACGGTGTATCTGTACACATTCGAGCACGCACACCCTTTGTAATTATAGTTATGTAAAATAGAAGCGGAGGAGAGAAAACGCATGTGGATTTCCTTGCATGGTTAGCAGAGTATTATATTATCTGTAAGCGGTATTATTATTGTACATTATATTTGTGCTATACTACGTACGCTGGCGCACATGCGGGGGTTACAGGAGGTGTTTAGCACCCCAAAGTTCTAAATTATTATCCTCAGTTTAAGATAAAAATATTACTTAAAGAAGATTATTTTCCTTCATGAGAATGAGTTTATTACAGTTTGCATTGATAATACACTTATGTCATGGATGTAAAATGTACATACGTTATACATATTTGTAAACAGTAAGAGTATTGAATATTTGAGTTTGTCATGTTACCTATTTATAACGTTTTTAGTATTATGATAATGGTCAAGTTTATTTTTAGTATTTATTGCTGGGTTACTATTTTAGGATTTTTTTTTTTTTACCATTTACTGGTTTGATCGCTTATTGATAAAAAAAAAAAAATAATATTATTGATTAATACTATTTAGTTATAATAAAGAAAATTTCTAAATTTATTACTAAATAGTAAAATTCCAAAATTTTGTGCTAGGTTGATGTAGGGGGCTGTGGAGCTATACCTACTATTGATCACCTAAGAATGAATAATTTTAGTATTTTCATGTTTTAGGATGTGCATTACGTATAGTGTGTACCTATATATTAGTATATACGTGTGACGGTTTCAAGACAAATTGAAAAAAGCGTGATTTTGAAAGGTTTTTCCTACTGTCGTGTTTTTCGAGTCCACAACCATAACAGTCACGTACACAATAGTGAAACTCTCTGGCAGAAGTGACTTGATGTTTTATTTTGCGTCTCACTGGACCACTAAGAACTTAGGGGGGATATAATTTTTAATAGTTTGTACTTATAGTGACCGGTAGGTGTAATATAAAAATGATAATCTGGTGAATAGGTTATTATGATATCAAGCATAAATAGTGAAAGATAAGTTGATTCAATAATCAATGAATAATAACGAGAAATTTATTTTTAAAATGTATTTTGTGATGGGTGGGTGTCGTTCTTGAACCACTAACTGAAAATAAACGAAATATCTTTGCAGTAGTTATGAACTGGGTAACTGTACCTCGAAAAAGTTTTCTCACTATCTTTAATTCAAAATTTTTCCGCCATGATCCGACAGCATACATTTTTTTTTTTTTTTTAATTTATTAAGGCTTCAACAACAAAAGTTTTTAGCCAGCATTCAATTAAAATAAATTATTAAACATTATATCACTTTAAAAACTTTGACATGTTTCGGATAATTTACAATTTATAGCTTAGGAAAAATGTATTGATTGCGTCCGTATTTTCTTCATTCAACACTTGGTAGAGTGTGACGAGGTTTTTAAGGAATTTGCGGGCTTCGGTGTATTTAGTGCAGTTTATGGCTATATGTTCTATTGTTAGTGTTTCATTTCATGTTTCGCATACTAGTGCTGGATATTTTTTGATGAGTTAAACATGTGTTAAATGTGAGTGGCCTATTTTAACTCGTTCAATCTTTACTTCCTTTCTTCTTTTGGTATTAGGAGGGTATTTTAATTTTTTTAAAAACAGTTTTACATTTCTCAGTTTGTTAGAGAGGGGTAGGTTTAAATAAAATGTTTGGCATTCTTCCATCATTTTGTGATGTATAATGTTGAAAGTTTCGGATGAGGTTAGTGTATTGATCTTTATGAATGAAGGAGATGAGGTGGTTTCGTAGGCTGTCGTATCTGCTTTCTCATTTCCGGGTATCCCAACATGTGAATGAACCCACATGAAACGTGTAGGGCTATTTATTTCAGATATCAATTTCTGTACAGCATATTTTGTTGCAAGACTCTTGAAGGATATAATCACATTTTGTTTCTCTCGTTGTTCTTGAAAATATTATTTGTCCGGTGGTATTTCGGGATATATCGCACACAGCGGGACGTCCAGTTCCCCGTCAGATTTCGGCGCCTGTACCACCACCGTCGCCGCTGTAGCTCGTTGTATAATCTCGTATCCGATACTGACCAATTGTGATGGAAGGGAAGACATATTTGTTGGTACGTGTTTTTGTACCTAGACAGTAAGATATACCTAATGCAACATGTATAATAAATTATTATAACGATTGCATTCCGACGCGCGCGCGGTCTCGGGATTGACCAAAGTCTATCAATATCTGTCATCTCCACTCGTTCAATCTCTCGCTCGTGTAGTGTATGTTTGTCTTACAGTAATTATACTCACCTGCGCACAACCGTGGAATCCATTAACATTGCTTGTTTATTCATCGACACGAAATGGAGGAATACATGAAAATATGATGATGATCAGACAAAATTGAAAACGTAACTAGGTAACACATAATTCATCGATTTCCCTAAAAACAACGTCCCCACACAAGTCACTCGATTTACAATGCGTATAGGTACGACTGTATGGATATATGTTTGTCGATATTTCTTTCGACTATTCCATTTCATAACGATTTATCTTTCGGATTGCAATTATCGCATTCGGGGCAGCAGTACCTATATTTTTACCGTTTCTACATGCGCACTAACGGTCGTAATGTCTATTAATACACGCGAGCTCATTTATATTGTTTACTATTTAATTATTTTTATTTTTTACTATTCGTATTATATTACATATTAAGTTCTGTAGGCACGCGTTTTATTTGTCGACCGCCTCTATCTGTTTCGTAACAACGGGTTCCTTCGACTTAGGTGTGTCGTCGGTGCGGCTGCCGCTTTTGCTGGTGCGAGAGGCTGTTTACCCATTTCAGGTCATGTCGTGGTGCAGCAGTAGCGCGAGTTACCCGTAGGCAAAGAGAGGGAGAGATCACGGCGGCGGCCGTCTCTGTAATACCATTGTTATTATGTATTATTGTATTACTATATTATACTATTATTTCTATATTGTACTACTACTATGTTATATTATATACGCCGCATACAATAACTGTACGATAACGGTGTACACACGTATGCGCACGTGTGTATAAAAATATTTAGTATCAGTTTTTTTTTTTATTTTTATTATTACGACGGATACCACCGTCGTCATCGTCGCCTAGGAATTAAGACGGGAAAGGAAAGAATGAAAAAAAAAAAAAAAAATGGAAAGATACGGTAAGAGAAGAATAAACTGACTGTGTAACACCACTACTATATACATCACTCTCCGAGCACCTGTACACATTAATTGTTAATGAGGAATGCGCGCGCCCGATCATGCCCTCCTTCTATGCGATATTCGTATACCTGTATTATACATAGCTCCGAAGAGACCCGCAGTCCCGTACGTACGCCGCCTCCGTTCCCCGGAAGATTTCGTGACTCCCCGCACGGTCCCCCTCTCCCGCCCTTACGCCGTATACCACATACCTGATGGTACGTATGACCCGAGGTGCATGGGCATTTAAAGATGTTGACCGTCCACAAGGCAAACACGACCGTCGTCTAGCACTGCGAGTTTGTTCGCGTACGCCGTGCGCGCGCTTGTGTATTATTGTTATGTAAAAACGACACACCTCTACGAGACGATACCATCGTTAATAAGCGAAGAAAAACCGTTTCCTTTTGCTTTTACCCCTTTTGTGTTTGTTTTCCGACATTTCAATTTTCGTCCCCGATTCGTACGATTATGTCATCGGTTTTACGAAACACCTATGTGTACCGGAATGCACGTCGTGTGCTCACATACACACACACGTAAATGTTATATTATATGTATATTTGTTTACCTGTGCATGTGTATACCCCTTAATCGTTAAGAAAACAATCATCCTGTTCATATGTACATATCCCTCTGCGAGGTCTCTTTCGACGGTTAGAAAAAGTCGTCGGAAAACGTGAATTGACATTTTGAGAACCTATTACAAAACCCGACTTACGCACCGATTGTTTCCACTGCGGTGCACCCGGCGACGCTATTTTTTTAAAAACTTTTTCATTTCGTTCGTTCAGTCCTCATGGCGCATAACCAGATTGTAATATTACTATTGTTATTCAAATATATTACGGGATCGAACTGATTTCATCGTAATAGACGCGTCTCAAAACGGGTGTGCATGTACGTATTCTTTTTTTATTTTTATTTTTCATTTATTTTTTCATTTTTTTGTCCTTGTCTGTTCGTATTTATAATATACGTTTTCCACAAAAAGTCAACAGCACTCTCGCTAAAATCCTCCGAGTTTATTTTAAACATGTTAAAAGGATTGTGTTGTGTACAACATTTTTACTCCGTCCCTTCCTCCTTACCAGGTATAACCTTTTTAATGACAACGTTCGTTACGACGTTAATCACGTTTAATCACCAGAACGATTGTAGTACGCCTTTGTTCATGCGCACCTCGTTCCTTGCACTGTGTAGCAGTGTACCTATTGGATTCCTCGTTCTTGGAGTGGGCTGCCAGACGAATATATAATCGTTCGCTTACCGCATTATACGTGATATTAGCAAAGCAATTTACATAAGCAACAATAACGATAATAACAGCACGCGGTCAGTGATCCGATGAGTGTCAAGAATATTATTGGTCTTTTATACGGACGTGCACGTCGCTTGCACAATAATAAAACGTATACGCACCATTACCGCAGCCAGTTGTGATGCGTCTTGATGACGATAATTATTGACGGTTTTATTGTTCAATATTCACATAGGTCCTTGTGTAAACATTATATATATATATATATATATATATATATATATATATATATATATATACACACCCGTACCGTGTGTACGTTTATCGTTGGAAGATGATGTCGTGTCGGTTAGACGGTTAGACCTAACCTAACCTCCCTGGAGATATTAAATTAAACTCTTGTCATCACGATTTAATAAAAATTGGATGACTAATAATATAATCCCGCGCTATATAAAAATAATAATAAAAAAATAAAAAATAAAAAAATGAAATAATAATGTACCGCAATTATAGATCACTGCTGTAGCGGTATCGATGACGACATAAGGAGTACGTCTGAAAACCGGGCTTCACGCATATCAATACTGTGATCGCCGCGCTTCTATATTATATTAAATTTAGCGTTATATTTAAAAACGTCGTTCTAATACGGCCGAAAAGATTATAGTATTATAGTATTGGCAAAATAAGTATACATGTTTACCGTACTAAAATATTTTTAAGGTGGATCATGAAAACGTAACGGGTTTACCGCATATGGAAAAAAAAATTGGCGCATTGTAGTACATTCTGTATAAAACGTATAATACCGTTTACCTGCAACCTGATACCTAGTATAACCGAATCGATCGATTAAAAACCAAACATTTCGAGAGTATCGTTAAAAAAAAATTCACTCTTCTCAGTGTCATTATGTACATTACATGTGCGTACAGGGATGGGCCATGGGAAAAATTCGATGGCAATGATACGTCCGGCCAAGTTCAAGGGCGTTTGGTTTCTCTTTCTTTCTCTCTCTCTCTCTCTCTCTCTATCTTGAGCGCCAAGTATACATGATAATATTATACATTATTTACGCCCACCGAGCGCCGCGGAATACCATCTCTTTCTCAATGTTCGCGTGTAGTAATCATATAATTACCTTACGGACGAGCTCAACGCTGTTACCGTATTATAATAATGATGATATAAAAATACGTGGCGCACACGAGAACTTACGTTTTTTTTTATTATTATTATTATTATTATTATTATTATTATTATAATGTATGTACAGTTTGGTACGTGTACTATACAAGCGTGGTAGAATTAACGCTATTATAATTATCATTATATTTTTCACTAGTTATTCTTTTCCTATTCCCGTTTACTCATCTATCGACTCAAACTGTTTTCTCGTAATAATAATTAATAACATGCCGCCACCGCTGCCGTTCGCACGACAATCATTGAAAACGTATTCCCTCGGCCGCGCGTGTAAGCCATGGACATAATAGTTTCAAGGATAAACGCGCTTACATATTGTGTTAAACTTGACTTGAGATGATAGTACAATACTATAATATAGGAATAATTATAATTAAAATAATAATATCTACTCATCACATATTTTAATGTATTCACGTGCGATTTTGAGAGATAGTTTTTAATGAAAGGCGCAAACGACGTTCATTAAAAACTATCTCTTTGCGTAACAAAAATATGATGTATACTTTAAAAACATTTCCCGTTGCAGCGAAATATTTAAAATGAGAGTATAATATATATATATAATGTATAACATGTATAATGTCTAAATTTTAAATGTTTCAAACAGATAATCTTTTTTTCTTATACGCGATGTTTAAGATGTTTCAGGCTTTCGATTTTTTTTCATGTTCGGCATGATATGCCGAATATTGAAAAAAAAGTTATTTTAATTGGGCATAATATTATTTTAAGAGGAATTAAAAATACCGAACCGTTGGACCATACTTATAAGCATCATCCACAATATCCGTGAGTTAGGAAGGATTGAAGGATTATAAATTTTATTTCCATACATGCGTGGTTTTATATAATATTGTGTTCAATAGATTTAAATTTTCATCCATGGCAAGAGTTTTTTTTGTATAAAAAATTATCATTTTGTCCCAAGTATTAATCAAATAAATAAGACGATTTTTTTTTACTTCGTACCTATTTAATTTTTTAATTTTATTATTTTATTTTTAAAGTATGATTTAGACAAACTAAGTTCTTTTTAATATTTGTTTGTACTTATCAATGTATGCCGAAATTCCAACAAAAACTGAACGAAAAGAACAAATTAAAAACTCAAACACAAAGAAAAATACGAAATTGAACCCTATTATATTGTACGTATATATAATATATTGTACGTGAAAGTAAAGCCGAGCTGCATTGTAGGGTGGGTATCGCACGACAAATACTATATACTAGAAAAACTGTTGACTGCGCGTTTTCTGAAAGAAATACAGGATATGTATGTATATGTGTGTGTACATGCGCGTGTGCAATTTGATTCGTATTATTCGTCCAAAATGTTGCAGAAAATGACCTATTCGTGAAATTCTTACACGAGAATAAAGAAATAAAAATGCAAAATAATAGTTATGTTCACAAAAATGACGGCGAAAATATGTATTGGGTATTCGCTTCGGTATGTATTGGAAAATGATCCGTTTTGACATATTGTTTCGATCGTAAAACGTATGTTCGCTTTATTTCTTGCAACGTGAATCATTATAACTATTCAATAAATAAAAAGCCATTGTTGTAGTACTTTTAGTAATACATAATTTTTGTATTCGTAGGCGTAGATACTGAATCGTATTAATTATAATAAAATTATATTAATAATGTAATATATTATTGGTATAATTGTATTATATAATTTATTTTAGCATTATAACTATTTTTCTTTTTGTAATATTTGATTTGTTAATATTATTATTGGTCGTAATGGTATGTAATATACTGTCAATTATTCTGTTAATAAAAGTTCCTTGGTGCAATTATTATCTGGATTTGATGTTTTATAGGAATGTAGTGTGACGAGTGGTGAATTCGATATGTTGCATATTACAGAAAAATTGTTAAGCGATTTTCTTAAGGCCAGAGTTTGTGATAAAATTGAAAGTATGCCTGGAAATCAGCAGTAGTGCTTTATTAATAATCGACTTAAAGTATAAATATATTTGTATGTCGTTATAACTTGTGAAACCTGTTTATTTTGTGCCGCATGCATAATTTATATCCGCGTTTGTGTACATGTAATACTTTTATAATACTCCTTTCACAAATCGTCTATAAATGTGTAATCGACAACATACATACTTATATATTTAAATTGTGTACATAATATATTATACAATGCATGTCGTACAACTCTTATCATAATATCAATGATCAATGTCGTAGGTATTAAAATGTGAACGTACTACTCAATCGGCTATTAACGAGAGGGTTGGACTTGGAGTCGATTTGTGTATGTGGTCAAGTAGAATTCATAACGATCATATCTTATGACGTTTCTATAATGGCCAAGGGCAACAAAATTGTTTTTCTACGTCGAATCATTAATTGATTATTTTTATTTTTCTAGGACAAGGAAAAATTTGCAGACCACCCCAAAACAACGAAACTACTGAATTGTTCCCGATTTTACTGTAAGTTAAATGTATTATTACGCAATATTTTACTGGCATACGCAGTAGTGTACCAATAGGAGGAGGGGAATAAATATAAAACCTCCCACAAGGGTTATAAATAAAATTCATTTTTGAAATGGTTAAAATGAAGTGCTTATCAATTATAATGGAATCACAAAAACATAAATTTTTCGTCCAAGCAGTTATAAAATAAACGTTTTATGTTGACATAAAAATCATGTTTACAATTTAACCCCCTCTTAAACATTGAATGTACGCCACTGGTCGTACGTACAACTATTGCTATGTGTGTCGAAATGTATACACAACTAAATCGTGTTTTGCATCTAAAACTTGAGAGAAAGTTGAAAAATGTGAAAAATGTGTTCTCGAGATACCTAATAATTAGGATATGTATTATGCGTTTTAGGCGCCGGTAAAGGCATTAACGTGTTGTCGTATGTGTATTACATATGTAATTAACCCCGCTTGTTATTTGGCAACTGCAATCCGCGCATTGACTATGACGTTTTATCCTCCAGCACCGACGCGTAAATCGTCAATAAACAAATACGATTCGTCTTAAAAACAAGCTATTGTTATTATGTGAACCAATGTTTTATAAGGTACTATCATAACGTTTCGGAATGTTGTATGGGTTTTCTATGCACTAAACCGAATATTGTTCATAACCATCGGTTATCGTGATTAATGGTAGTGTACATAGAGTTGCTCAAAGGGGGTTGCCAAGGAGAATTGGAATGCATTTTTCTACTTCGGTTCCTGGAATGCGTATCGAGTATTAAACGGCGAATTGGAGTATAGTAATATATGAACGCTCGCCGCCGTTCGCTTTCGTGTGGCGATTCGAGTGTAAATATTATCATTATTATTATTGTACTACGTCCGATGCACCGAGTTCTGTGTTTTATGTTCCATTAGTCTTACACACGCTACACTGATGTTTGAAAACGAAAAAAATAAAATATTAGTCCGTTGTGCGGTCGTACACGCTTGAAACAAAACGTGAGTAGTTTATAATTGTTTATTACCACATACATAATATAGTATTGATCCTTCGACAAGTGTACGAATCTGTTCCAAATACGTATGTGGGGCATGTAAATGTTGAGCTTTTGTTTCGGTCCGTAATTTTTCTACCACTCTTGTAAAACGAACGATATTCAATGTTGGCGGACAAAGCGAATAACATTTATTTTCAAAGAACAAAACGATTAATTGCAAATGGGGTCGAAACTAATTTAATGCCTTTACACATCGTACGGCGTTGAGCAAGGTTTTTTATTATTATTAATTGGTTCATTAATTATTCGCTCCGGCTATACCACGAATAATACAGTGATTGTAACCTATTGCGGTTATATACTTAAACGAGGTAGACGTGCGTATTTTTACTTTTTAACCGTAAACACTGTGCATTCCCTAGACTTCTAACGTTTTGCAACGTATACCGATCCCAGCTATATAGATTTTGAAACCATGAGAATATAACTAAATGGCATTTGGTGAAACAACAAAAACCCATAAGAAATAAAAATCCGTGGAATTGATCATACCTACATCAATGCGCCATAAATAATATAAATGTGTATCCAATTAAAACTTATAGAACCGCATTCGCAAGAGAATGTTGTAATATAGGTGTGCATATGCATATATATTTTATTTTCGATTTCGATTTAAATTTTGTTGGCAGCGTTGAAATTAATTTTCGTCCATCGCTCGTTGTAACGTTGTATTATAATATAAATGTGAGTGTGTGTGCGAGTGTGTGAGTATTATACGTATAATATAATGTTATGGGCGATATTTTTAAAGTGAAAATATTTCGCCGCCGTTGATAATCCGACTTTGGATAAATATAATTAAGTTGCGTATTACCGTAATCGCTGTAGCAACAATTGGATATATAAGAATCGGAAGAAACATATAACCTTATGTGCATATACACTGTGACAGTAATATTTAATAACTGACCTGCAGTGATAAAGCGTAATGCTACAAATCAGAGATGTATATAAGCTCTCGCGAGCATCAGGACCGATATTGTACATGACGGATTATAGTTATCGGGATTCAGTCGTCGCATAATCGTTCCATATACATATTAAAATCACACCAGATCCATGGCAGGTATATATATATAGTTTCGAGAGCCCAAATATGTTATAAAATCCGATTAAAAATACTACTGCAACGCTGTATTATAGATCCGTAGAATAATAATAATAATAATAATAATAATATTCGACTGTATAATGCGGTTGAATGTTATTGCACCTGGGTTCAATGGACGATATGTGTGTTCCTCTTCGTGTATACGTGTGTACGTCCACGCGCGTGTATGCGTGTGTGATGCCCAGGGGTTAATGAGAGACGTCGTTGTAGTATGGACCAAGCTTACATACACACACATACACACACATGCATGCTTAGACGGACGGATCACCGGCGCAAGAACGTAATCGGACGCGTTCATAATCCTGTACCTTGTCGTATAGGGTGATCATATACTAGGTGCCATCCCATCTTACTACCGCCGCCACCGCATTCTCTATTAATTTCTCCTGTGTCCATTATTATTATTATTATCATCATCATTCCCTCACCATCCGACTATTGTGATGCGATAGAAGCTGTGCACAGGACGTGACAAGGTCCAAGAATAACGACCCAGTGTATAGTACTATACTTATACTAGTGTATACTTCGAGGTATATATATACGAAAACATACCCACGTCTACGTCGTACCATAATGATATTATATCGGTATATTACACAGTATTATGACGATGAAAAAGTATACCTACACAATATTATTATTATACATATGAAACGTGCTTCACAGGTGCACTGCAGTTGTAAGTACAACCCCGAGGAATCCGTCTTTACAATGGATTTTTTTCTCGGGTAATAGAAATATAGTTATGATATGTTGCTTGGGTGATTTTTATGTAATCTCTAGATTTGTGATTCTTTCAAAAATACACCACAGTAAAATATTTTTTCAGAAACGAAATTCTTTGGTCTTTTATAATTTATCAGTTATTGCTACATTATATATATTAAACATGTATACAATTATCCTTGCTATATGCATCTCAGATATATTTTATTTAAGTTTTTCAGTATTATTATTGGATATTTTCATTTTTAATGCGCAACACAATATATTTTTTAAAAATGTACTTCGTTAAGTAAACTAGGCTTTTGTGTATACATTTTAGTATATATCGTGATATTATTAATGTTTGTTTAATTAATTAATTAAATTAAATTAAAAATATTAATAATTAAATAGTTATATATTAATATTTTACTATATTAATCGTTAAAGAATATAAGCAATGTTTAGTAAGTCATTTATTTTAGCATTTAAAGTTGAAAGAATTAAAATTGTAAATAAGCGTATGTACTTTAAATAAAGCCTATTTTACCATAAGCTATGTTTTCTTTTATCAAACATCGCAGAGTATATTTATTTAATATTATATATGTATAAGTATGTATGTATATAAATAAATTACTTTACAGATTCAAAAAGAGCACGTCTGTTTAACCTACTCACGGTAGGTTAAGAACGACCTTACAGGTGTACCAGCAGGTACTCTTTAGAATATTGGTTATTGTCTGGATTCAAAGGTTTTACTCACGGCCGAATGAAAAACGGTTCGAAATGGCTTTTATACATTTTTGGATTTTTATTTATCATGAACCTCTCTATCTGAATGTCGTTCCTTTACCGCATATTGTGCGCAGTGTATACAAAATATTTCAATGAGTCAAATGGTTTCGAGATTACCTGCTATTCTAGTCCTTCAATGCCTGTTGATATGTACGTGCTCAACAATTGATAATAAAACTAATTGTAGCGCATAGAAATAACGATGAAAGAAAGATAACAGGGTGTTCAGGTTTGAAATAAAATAGAATGGTGCTTGAGAATAATTGGCGTAAAAAATACCGAATTTTTGTACAATGCGTAGTACAATTTATATCTAAAAACCCGAAAAATATTTTAATCAAAACATGTATGTAACAACTATCACAGTATAGTTGATCAAGATAAACTTTATATTGACTCAAGGAGAAAAAAATTATGTAATATTAATATAACTAGCGAAACTGGTCTTAATAATGCTGCAGTAGCAAAACGATTGGGATTCATTCAAGATTTTGAAATTTGTGACATAAATTGTATATATATTTATATACATTTATATATTTCTTAATTCGTGATATTTTAACACATCGGGATGAGCTGTTGCGATTAGGAGAAAATATTAAAAAAAAAACCTGTCAACGTTTATCGTGCGCACGAGTTAACTAATACACAGTTTTTTATTTTTGTCTTTGTGTATCATAATAACACGATTTATTACTTCAAGTGCTTAAACGTCCACGTCTTCTAGCCCGGTTTGAAATCTGAACGCAATCAATGTTCGTGACCGTGTACCAGCAATACTGTACCGTCATATGAACAGTACATATTATTGTAATGCACGCACGTGGATCACCAGCGCTTGATTTGCATTACGATTGGCTAAAATATATACAAAAAATATATTAAATATATATATATATATATATATATATATATATATAAGTATATTTATTGCAATAATAAACTGCAAGTAGTTGAGCACAACACTGTATATGATGTACACCACCAGTGCACTGCTACACTTATAACGTGTTCTCGCGTATCGGTTTAAACGGTATATTGCGCGTAACAGTTGAAAAACAAAATATTATCCTTTTGGGCGCGCAGCGATATAACGACGGCCTTCGCGAAACGTGTGCCAAATACCATAACTCGGTTAAAACGTTATCGAGTGCGTACGTCGTCGCGTGCATTCGAAGGACTCGGTCGTCATTCCGGGGGATAAGGCGCGGAAACTAATACACATAAATTGACTTGTAAACTTCGGTATCCGGTACACGTGGGGCACCCGTACTTAACGACTGGAGTTTGATACGCGCAGGACGCACGTCGACGTGGCGTCACCCGACGTATTCGTGTCATCTCGTATCGCAGTTGTGCAGTGTTTCGTGAAAGTATCCGTACTCGGAATGATGTTACACTAACGTCGTTAAATAATGCAGTGTACAGTCACAGGTTAACGTGTGCCACTTATACGCAGATCGCATTCGCGTCCATTGTTACGGTGCCGAAACGGCACTTGATACGGAAAAATCGCTTATGTACACGTGAGCACACTTTCAATTGAACTTCTTTTACCCGAGATCCCGTTCCACTCTGCACGGATTGCCAAGTCCGTACCGACGATTTTGGATTTCTGGGAGTCGGTGACGCGAACACAAGCGTATAATACCGACTGCATTGTTGTGCTCACGCGCGTCACTCGCAGCTATATTAGTCGTATATGTACACGCGTGTATGCTTGTTTACTGCGGTTTGGGATCGTGTTTCGTTTTCGTTAAACACGAGGTATGTGCATCGAACGCGACCTATAAAGTAGCAATGCTACATGGTAATCTGATAAAATAATATATGCTCTTCCCGCGACAGCGTACAGATGCCAAGGAATTAGTCGGCAGCCATCTCGTGTACATTATGCGTATTGTATTATTATTGTTTTCGATATTGTAGGAAGCTTGTGGCCGCCGCGATTAATTGTACCTGATTTCTCGTCATTGGAAATCGACCGTAATATGTGTATGATATATGCTGAAACAGTAGCTGCTGTTATACAGCGTATTAGACGAACTGAAAACAAATCGAATAATGACACAAGCAACGTAGTTGTGTATTTCTATCTGCACGGTAATCACCGTCGCATTATTTTTTTTATATTATAATCCCAGAACACGTTAACAAATATAATTATTGTATAACTTATTATGTTTCTCAACGATATGATAATGAAAAACAGCCGAATACAGTCTTTGTAGAATCATAATATAATTGAAAGAGGATAAAAATTTATTTCGAGTTATGTAATGAAATAGAATTTTAAAATGTTACGATAAAAAACCTTGTGATAATATATGTAGGTACATAAATTTTATCAAATAATCATCTAATTTTCTTATGGCTTCGAATAAAGAAGTATCCACGCCTTCGACAGACTCAACACATTGCTTAACAGTTTGTATTGATGACATTGTTTAGTACGTTGTTATCATATTTTAAGTTTTTTTCATTATGAATCTCTATTTGATATATTTTTGCTCCTGATTTCGTTATTAGTTAATATTTCATTAACCACAACATTATCATTGATTGTAGCATATGATTGAAAAGTGCTGTTGATCGATATTAAATTTATCTGCTACAATTTACCAATCATATTCATCATTGTTTTCTAAACTTATATCACCATCACGCTGTTCTTTATTAAAATAGAATCAAGCTTTTTTGAAGCAATTGACAATTGTATTTGGTTGTACATTACCATACATACTAACCAATACATAATAACTGTTATTGTGCATGCGCACAATAATCAGTTTCTATCTACTCGTTTACTCTTTATTATATAATACAGATATAACAAAAATAATAATAAATTTTGACAAAGCTATTACTCACAATGTTATATTCGAGTTAACAAGATTTATAATATATTGAGTTTTATGAGAATTTCTAAGGGAATGAGAAAAAAATCGAGTTGTCAAGTTTTTCGAGTTATCGAGGTTCAAGTTATCGCGACCCAACTGTAAACATTTTAATATTTTAAAATCGTATGTCCGAGGGTAGGAGGGTATCCCACTGTATCTCTGTTGCCTTATACAACTTGGTTTTTAAATGGTAGCCTTGAAAGATACAACCGGTTCAGGACAAACAAACAAATTACTTTCGGTTATTTTGGTTTTTTTTCTTCGCATGTATATTTTTATTATGCACACAAATAACACGATGTTTAGTAATAATACTCTATTAACAATCGGCAAGGTTTTGTGTCATAAGGTGGATTTTTATGGGTATTTATCGGTACAACAGTATGGTATAAAAAACCCGTTTTGGTCTAGTGTGTGGTATTTGGCCTGAGCGGCGATGGCGACGATCCCACGTGTTTTAGTTTTTGGTCGTGTTAAAAATGAAACCAATTGATATTCCGATTCGAGAGACAACGGATTAAATATTATGTTATAATATTGTGAAAATATTGTAATCGTTGCATTTGACTATGTATAAAATTATATTACACTATTCTCCGAGCGATGAATCGAGAAAATCAATAATGCGATTTTCCATTAGGTTGACAAACGATGTGGTGAAATGAACTTTGTACGAATGTCTTATATCAGATAGTTGTGCGACTATAAATGACTATAAATGTTGGCGGGATCGACGACGGCGTTACAAAAACCGTCGAACAGTGTCGGAATTCGGATTAAGATTATTGAACTATAAGATCACGATGTCCTAATATTTTCCGAAGGTCGTTATTAACTTTATGTATAAGCAGTGTTTATTATTAATATCGAACGTGCGCATTCGTAAATTCGTTGATATATTATATTTATAAATTGACCTCAATAAATTAGCATCATGAGACTGTTATTAATATTTATGTATACACGCATAACATGTGTAATCAAAAATTAGTACAATTTTGCATAATACCTCCTGACATTATTATATTATAACGTACAAACAAAATATGAAGAAAAAAAAACCTCAACGATTATGCGATCCATGAAGTAAGATACGTTTGTATTACTGTACGTACTAGAGCTCTTAAAACACGTGTCCCGGAATTCACGTGTACACGTGAAATACATGTTTATTCAAAATATATATCCATTTTTACAATGGTAAAATTAGTAATTTTATGCTATACACTTGAAGTTTTAATAAAATATTAATAGTACAGTATTAAGTTAAAAATATACGTTTTTATTTTGGATTTTACACGTGACACGTGACACGTGAATTCCGTGAATTCACGTGTATTAAGAGCTCTAGTACGTACCTACACAACATAGACCATAGGTATTATAATAACGAGTGTGTTTGTGTTTATTATAATTTTTAACAGTGCAAAATAAAATTATATTTGTGTAATGACGTCGTATATTATATTTTTATATTGGTCGATATTGCAATTAAATGAAGTTCGACAGCACTGTTAAAACCCCAATGGCTTAATATTGTTTTTTTCTTCCGTGGATTTACTTTTGTATTCGCAAAATCGTTACTGTATGATAATTAAAGTGGTGTTTTTTTTGCAACAAGCCAATTAGTTGCGAATATTATACGCGCGTACTTGCGTTGTTTATGTGAAGAACAAGTTGCTACCTACCAATTCTATCGTATCACATCCGTTATCCGTTTTTGTAGAAAAATCAGATTTTATTTTTATAACACTTTTCAGTAGCTCATATGATACATATCTTGTAGAACAATTGCTGTTATTAACTCACAATTTGTTATATTTGAATAATTTATGCGCGCTACATTATGTTAGCGAATTTAAAGCTCTGTATTAGCCTTTTAAAATTGTACTTTTCTTATTTAATAATTTATGATATTAACTTGATTTAAAAAAATCTTAAATTGATTCATTATTTATTCTCTCTAAAGTCTTAAAATTAAATTTTAAATCCAACATTTTTATTCAAAAACTCCTAAATCGCTTTAAAAAATCCTATTATGATGTAAGAAATTGTCACAAAATACGAAATTGACTTTAAAATTCCTACCAAAAGTACATGTGACGAATATGTGACAACACGAGAATGGCACCAAAAGATTTAAAAAATGATACAAAACACACTGAAATATTAGCTTTAATTATAATTATGTATGGCTATCGAGCGATCGTCGACCAATATAAAAATGTTATACAGGCGGTTCGCTATCGATAACTTATGATATGTGATATCCTTGTAATTTATACATATGTAAGTACGTGTACAAATATTGAAAGCTTTTCGCCAACGTCGTCCGTACACGCCAGTGCTGGTGAGAAGCACCTGGGACTATTAACATCGTAGTCGTTATCCGACACTATCGAAACAAATAGTTCTATGAAAACCACTTGTCATTGTTTGTAACTAATAGGAAATGCGTTTAGGATAATATCGTATATGTAATAATACGATAAAACCCGAGTAGTCATCGATTGACCTTACCCTTGTTGTTTGCACACATATTTACTACCGGATCGCATACGCCTGTGGTTTCGGTATAGTTGTAATAATAACAAATTATAATAACGTACTAATTGACGTGTCACTATTTGTATGTATGTATGTAATGTATGTATATAAGTCCACTAGTTAGACTATATCGCATAGCTAGGACGAACGTGTATCACCACTGCAGTTCTCGAATTTGAAAGTTGACCGAGTTTCGAGTCGGTTTGTACCTCGTTCGATGACTCGTGATTTCATGAAAACGCATTTGCGAAACGTTTACTCTTGTCCGACAAGAATGACTACATGATAATACGAGCGTAACGATCGATCGTTTGAGAGTAGTGTACGCATTCCGCTAATGTTTCCATAAGAATTTGGTGTTGGTGGCGTGTGTACTATCGATCGATGCTTTAAACACGTTTGTAATGAATTCACGAAAATAATTGTAATATAATGTTTTAGTATATTATTATATAATACTTATACAAACAACAATAATATACTTGTATGTCATAGTCTTCAGCGCTAAAATCAGAACAGTATCACATGTAAAATAGTGGACTTCGTAATATTGTACTAACGCAGCGTATTAAATCCCCGTCGGCCGAATAGCGGTTGTACGAACTCGTTGGGCTCATTATATTGTTGTGCCGCCTTTTTACCGAGTTTGATCGTTTTTCATTGCATTTAACAATGATCCGATGAGCTATTATTGTGTATAGTGTCGTCGCAACGGAGGTGTCGAAAAGTGAATCGGAATGGAATCGTTGTGGTACCGGATGTACTCTATATACCATTAACGCACCAGAGGTCGTCGACACACACTAGGAATCAGAGTATATATATATATATATATATATATATATATATATATATATATATATATATATTATCTAAAATTAATCTTAAACTTAAAAATCAAAATACATACGAGATAGATGGAATTTTAAGTTTGGATAAATTATATTAATGAAGATTGTATGAACGCTAGGCTTAAACTGAATATTACTGAGTACCGTTATACATTTTTCTTTCGCATCTAGATGTTGCGCAAACCTTGCTGACAATCGCGCTACGTGAAAAATTAATAACAATATACCTAAGTTAACTGAGGTTCGATAAATAATTGCGACTACATTACCTGAGTTGCCTTCGACTTGATTAACGTTAATTTTAAATATCCATATACATATACCCGTTGCACGGCGATATTATTTGTTCGTAAACATTATTGTCTGTAAATCAAACCGTACGTATGATTTCTTTACCGTCTCTTGTTATAATGCCCGTAATATCAAGTGTAGAATAATAAATAATTTTATAATGCTGTTTATAAGACTCATGCATACCTAATAACGCGGCGTCTTTGTTACGACTGAAATATTAACACGAAATTAACAATAATTTTACACTTTCCTAACATAGTACCTACGCGAAAAACTTAATCCATCTGAAATACTTAATTCGTAGTAGTTCTAATGTACAATATAATGATCAACGCAATGCATTTATACTAACAATGTGGATGACGTATGAAAATATATATAACATATCATAAAAGCAAAGAAACATATTATTGTTGTTTTCGAGAATATTATTTAATTGTAAGTGATATCAAACCATGCATAACGGATCAGAGTTTACCAACTATGTATAATTTTATGCAGTACTTACTTATATATTACACTTTTATGCACGATATACATTGATTAACTATTTGCATATAGATAATATACGTTTATTTCGTTTCCCTTGGTAAAATTATGTTCTGTTGACGGCATTGTAAAATGAAAAGCTCGTCATTTCATGAACTACCTGGTATCATTCGCGTTTTCTCGTATATCATGTTAGTGATTCATCCGTGTTATATTGAATTTGGTTTACGGCCGTGGGTGAAAAAATCCTTTCTTATATATTTTACAACCACTATTTTATACGGACGGTACCCGAGCAAAACATAATAAGCCATCAACCATTGTACAAATTTAAATAAATCAATAAAAAATATTGAAGTCTTAACACGTTTAATAGTCAGTACTATTCATAAAATACTAATAATATTAAGAGTAAGAGTCTGTGTCAAAAAAAAAAAAAGTTGCCTATAGAGACAAATAAATAAAATAAATTCTACCTGAAAGGAATGTGTCTCTCGTACTTACTACCAACTTGGACTTATCATAAAATCGAAGTTAATCAAATATTTTTAGTTTCAAGAACCTCCATGTTAGAATTACTAGTTGAAAAACAAATATCAGAAATAATGATGATTAATTTTCAATTTTAAATAATGCAAACACTTAATTTTTTTAGTCTTTTGAAAATAGGGTTCTAACCTTTAACCTGGTCATCGCTCATTATTATTGTGTTTGCGATGTTTACCATAAAGATTTTTCACTAGAAGATCACCGCAGGGTAAGATCATTTGTCCTCCTCTTGCATCGTTTTCACATCTTCAATGTTTGACAGAAATAAAGAATCGTTATTTTTTTTATAACTGAAGGACGTATATCAAACGTACGTGTCGAATTAGTAAATATAGACATGCATTTGATGGTGCCTGTCGACGTCGTAGGATGCAACAGCTGTATATATATTGTATAATATTCTGCACAGACCAGCAGTTAGAACATAATATAGTATAGTAGACGCGTGTACTGCATATCACTGCAATAAACGTTTCCTACACCAGGAGAAATGTAAAATATATAGGGTCTGTCATGTTACACATTGTATATTATTATAATATTATATATGCGTTTTGTAAAACTGTTCTATGTACCCGATATTATAATAACGTGCACACGGTTGCGTCCACTCGGGAAGACGCATACTAAAATGTACACTGTACACACGTGTGCACATACAATATTATCAAGGTAAACGAGAACACCTCCGGTCGCACTCAGCCAAATCCAATGAGTCTCAAATTTTTTATTTACCTGTGGTTCAATATTGCATATTTAATATTATAATCAAGGCAGGTCATTGTCGAGTTAAAAAGGTAAAGTCAAGTTAAGTGGTTGAGTTATTTTAAACTATAGTATGGTTACTAAACGAGTTAATTTTTTTTCTGTGATATGCATGTAATAATCAGTTTTTTAACTGTATAGTTATGTTTTTAAATTATTTTTATAAATACTATACATTTTTATAAACTATTGTTTTCAATAAAAATAATGGAAAATATAATATTTTGAAAGTGTTAAATACACTACTTCTGGATTTCAATAAAGGATATAAATAACATACTTGAATATATTTTTCTATTAAACTTGTAACTTTTACAAATTAATTAAAACTTTAATAAAAAATAATTTTTAACATTAAACTTCTTATACATTTTTTTTAGATTAACACTTAATAAGTTAAACATTCCGCGTTCGCGCTTTTCAACTTATCGCGAAGAAAAACAACTATAATTACTGTAAATAATAAAATACGTGAGTTTTTTAGTCAAAAAATTATTAGTTTCACCAAATATCTGACGTTTTTAAAATGTGCAATAAAACAATTTTATACTATATGCAGTAGCACACAAAACAAGGTTTGCCATATCATCAACTGCATTGTGTTTGTTTTATATACAATGTATAATTAAACCTAGTCATTCATTTTTTCTCTCTTCGTAATTATAATAATTTAATAAAACGCTACCCTAGAAACTAACAGACATCCAACGGACCATTTTTCGATGATGACCCGGATAAATTTTCAACTTTTCGTCATCTCGTAGATTGTGTAAACTTTGAATATTCAAACATCGTGTGCTGTATATAATATGGTATTGTCAACATAGCGCGCCATAAAGGGATCGCGAGATTATGGATATAATGCCGTGAAGTTTCCTTAAATACATTAAAACTTATATTCTCGTTTAGCCTTTTGTACATACGTATGGAACACACTAATACTTCCCTTCCCCGAAGCACTTAATTTTTTACTTAATTCTCCGTTCTACCGTAAAACCACATACCACCAACATTTCCGTTTTTCTTTCTCTCTCTTTCTCTGTATTCAAACTCAAATCGAAACGTATTCATTCTTTTATTCGCGAATTGGGGCCAAGTCCTATTTATAAATCCATGTATACATATAATACAAATAGGTGACATAATGCATGGCTAACGTGCGCAATCATATTCGAAACGCGTACAATACTGTCTGAAGAATTATTATTATAGCTGTATAGGCATGTACGAATCTATTATGAGTTCCGGTACGGTAGCTTTAGACAATATATAATATATATTTACGAAGATTTTTTTCTGCACTAATGTTATTAAGCCTCAGCTATGTGTCTAGACCACTGTTTTTGCAAAAAGATTTCGACAATACAACCGTCGTTGATGAATTACTATACAATATTATGTATTAATCGTTATGGAATTTTGTCTTACGTGAACCTGCTGTATACACAGATCCATAATAATAAATATACAAGTATTTTAACGATAGAGATTTTTAAAAACGATTTCTTCGTATTTCTTGTTCTTCACACAGATATAAATATTGTATTTTTGACGAACATCGAACTTTGCGATAATTCAGCTTATTCATTATCGAAAGCACTTTAATATTATATTACCTAAATATGTAGGTATACTTGACCATATCAGTCATATATATCATTAAAATATATTTAAACGAATACGATTTTATCATAATTTAATGTTTTCTTAAAATTAATTTATTTTAAAGTTTCCCCGTTTTAATGTCTTTACACACATAATCACTCACATGCTCTGTCTGGCAGCTTAAAAATATATGAAGAACGTACGATAAGAGGATATTGATCACTCAATCCGCACGTACTATTTATTCTCGATTCGGAATTACCGGACATTTCCATAAGAAGTCGTCAATCAAATGTAGGTAACGACTGCAATGAGATTACGAACATTTCCGACGCGTTAATCATTCGCAAAATCAGCTGCGTTACGTATATAACACTATAATATAGTCTGTTATAGACTTTCACGTATTGTAATATAATAGAATGAAATAACCACCGCCAGCTTCACATGCGTCTCCGCCGTGGGCGTAAATTGATCTCACAGCTATTCCTTAGGCATAAGAGGAGGGGAGGTATAGGGGATCCTAGTTGGTTTTCGGTTTAACGAATGATAATAATAATAATAATGAAATACACGTATACAAAAATGATCTTAATGCGGTTGGGTCACCACCACACACGACCGTTGCCTAAGGGCACCTGGGAGTTCACGGTCGTCGCCGAATTATAGACATATATTCATGATATAAATATAAATAGTATTTATGTACCTACGCTTGATTTTTTTGATTTTTCTTTGAACGATCGCCCCGAGGACTGAATTCCGTGGAAAAAAATCGTCGGGTGGCCGCATTTTACTATACACATACTGTTGCTACTGCGTTTCGAGGGATCGACTTGCATTAAATATATAATATTTTTATTCATATGTTGTATGTAAGCGATCATGGGTAAGGCCCGATACGAACCCATTACTACTACTTTCACCTTGACGCGTACGCTACTGCTCGCACGCGCGTTTATCACCGAATCCGCGGTATACGGGGTTTTATAACCTAGGGCAGTGTTTGCCAACATTTATAATAAGGCGGCTCATAAATATCCATTGTGTTGGGTAAGGGACACGCTTAAGAAAAAAAACCTACTATGCTTTAATATAATTATATAATTAATCGTTTTATCATTTATTATTTATTATGTACTTAAACGCAATACTGCAAAACCGAATTGTTATACTTATATATATTATATTTCGATAGCTGGGATATTTTTCTTCGCGTTGGAACAGCGATCTATAGTTTGAAAAAACGCTGACCTATCATCAATTAACGAACAGGATTTTTGTGGACTCTGACGGTTATTATTTACGTGCGTACATTTGCATTAGCGAAACTCGAAATAATAAGAAGCTCGTTAAAACTAAAAGTGTAATTTTTCGCATTAAACTAATACATATTTTATGTTGATAAAGTCATTAAAAGTGTTTCGGACCACGGGAAATTTTAAAACAAACCCCTATGGAAATCAGTTACCGACCCCGTCTACAATTCAGGTATACCCGAGTACAAGGCAAAGTACGTGTTATTATAATACATAACGCTACTGCGATTGGTCACGTATACGAAACGATTAACCCGTCTAGACGTAGTGCGCACGCGTGCGTGGTAGAACGTATGATAATATAATATTACGTGTGTACAATGCACGCGCACCTGCAGTGTACTGTACCGCATTTCTATTATTATTTTTTATTATTGATGTTATTATTTCAGTATAATATTACAATACGCTGTGCACTGCGTACGCGGTTAGGTGGTGGCGGGAAATCTGAGGGAACAAACGTTTAACGAGGAAAACGGCGGGTGAACGTGTTGATCCGTCGTGGGTGTGATGAAATTTTTCCACCATCGACGACCTCCGTCGGCAACAAGGAAAAATGCTAATGACAGCGTTAACGCGTTCGACCGATTTGGCTCATGGAGGTCGCTGAGTCGCGGTCCGCTGAGCAATCCAACACCGTAAAGTGTCGTACAATGATTTTTTTCTGATCAAATTTTCCGACTTCAATGCACAGAACAGTATACAATTCATATGTGATGCGTTTTACCTATTCGAAAACGTACCTAAAATCGAAATAAATATTGAGCGTACAGTATTTTTTTTTTTCCATAATGCAATCCGGGCCTGCGTGGGGACATAATATAGTACTCAGCTAAGTTATTGTGTCCAGTGCATTTTCGTGGGATGGTTCTGTCGTCCGATTTAATTATAATCTCCATTGCAAGCGTGCACGAACGGAAAGTTGCCAACACTTTTTACGTTTAACATATTATCATTTTAGCCGTAATTTTTCGGAGACCCATAATGTTGCAAAATTATTTGTATATTCACCCTGTGCTTGGCCGAGGGATCAAGAACTCTTCTCTATATTGTAGGCTGGTTAGTTGCCAGCTGCGTCCCTCGGAAACTTTGTCCCTTGAACAGCATTTAAGCCAACGAGTGCGCGTGTTGTGTGTTTTAATGTTGTTTAATGTATTATGTACATTATGTATGGAATTAAATAGTTTGATAATTAAGCGCGAGCTACTGCTACAACAATCGGCAGGAAATAACTAATAAACCTAGTTTGATTTCAAGATATTTAACTGATTTACATTATCGTTATTATTATTATTATTACACCGAAAAGTTAATGTCTAGTTAAACGAAACACCGGTCACGGGTGGTACCTGACAGAATAATACAATATTTTTAATAAAATACCGAGAGTTGATTTATTTCAATTTTAATAATATATTTTATTATATTTTATCGTAAAATCAGATTTTTTTCTAACTTCGCGTATACGTGTTGTTTTTAAATAATTACTTAATTGGCTTTAACTTATTATACTTCGTGTTTTCGCTGACTGCAATGTAATTATTTTATCGTTTATACATTATTCATTATATTATCATCATAGGGCTGTTGAAAACATAAATTTATAGACCATTAAAATCGTATTTATTAGTTTCGTTTGAATTATTATAGAGTACATATACAGAGTACATCGTAATATATTTAATGATTTATGATTTTTCAAAAGTGTTCTGTAAATTATCGTAAACAATCACTTTCAAGTGCGATGTATATTAATCGTAAAATAGAAATTTTTCATCTAGCTTGTTATCATGAATTTATTATAATTCAATATCCGTTGGTTTCTGTCACCGAGGTGAATTCAACCTTGTGACACAAATAAGGAGAGAATATCTTTATTATTGTGTATGCATATACTTTTGTGTTGTGAAACACTATAGGTACATAATTGCACTGGGCTGTCGCCGTCCTCTAAGCCATAAATTATTTTGACAAATTATTGAAATTCACCAGTCTCAGATTCGTAAATGTATTTATTATACAGTCTTTTCACAGAGATGATGACACCAGACATTTTCTAGTACGTCTAGAATCTAAAGAATCGCATTATGATAAACACTGAACTATAGTTGGTCATTAGCAACACGCTATATAATATTATGTGCCAATTGGATCCAGGCTCAAACTTCAACTGGCACTTTAAACCGTTGTGCTTATATTATACAAAAAACGAAGTTTCGACCTAGTTTAAAATGAAATTAAAACAAAAATTAAGACCAATATCCTATTCTAGTTCTTAAAAATAAGTTAATAATCTAATGTTTTTTTTTTTTTTAATCGTTTAAATAAATTATACACGTCGTTGTAAAAAACTTTAGAGTGAAATATAAATCATATTTATGAAATGTTAAAACCAACATAAACGTTACAGGTGTAATAGAACAAGGTCGTGGGAAAAAGTATTTTAATATGTATTTTTTCGAACATTGGAAATTAGAAATATGATAAATCGAGATTTTATATTGTTTGATTGAGTTTATGATATTGGAAAGAAATCGCAGTTCATTATTCGAATCGTGGTTCAGTGATGTATGAAAAGTAGTTATTTGTCCATTTACAAATCGTGATGAAAAGTATACTCGTACAACGATCAAAACGTCTGTTGTTTTGTACCTTATCGAAACGTGTATGGACAGCTTTCTATTCAGGTTTGATTATTTGTTGACCATCCAATAATAATTTTAAGTTTAGTCCCATACTATTAAATGTATACCAATATTTAGGAAATCAAATCACGTGTTAGTGACAATTAATATTTTACGCCCAAATTAGTGTTTCTTAACTTCCTATCAATGATGATTTAACTAAGTAATCAAGTAAATTAATAATAGAAACTGGTATAAGTTTTATAATTCAATGTGTCGATAAAATTATATATGTTTAGGTATATTATTATTTTATGCCCACTCTACTGGTCACTTAACCAACAAAAACGTGTCCTTTGATATATGGGTATCTACTTATACACGTTACAGAAGTAACATGAGAATGATAACAAATCAGTGGTATTTAAATCAAGTTAAATTCATGTTAGTTATGTTATTTATATATGGTACAGTAGAGTTTGTATATACATGAAGTAATTCAATGTCACAATAATTATAGTACGGTAATTTATATACTGATATTGATAGAATAACGTTTTGTAAGTTACAAAGGATCCATGTATTTTTAAATATTATAATTTATTTATTACCAGATTTTTAACCGATCGATGAGTCAGTTTGACGTTAAATTTTACAAATAATAATTTCGTATTTAATTTCTAGTAAATTATAAAATCAACGTAGTTCGTTGAAGTTTATTTCAAACGAATCTTTGAATCATGACAGTTGTGTACCTGATTTTCAAAATCGTATAAATGCCACGTTGACTTTTTTTTCATACTCGTCATAACGGTTGAGAATTTATAATCATGTTTACACAATATGAATAGTGCAAAGGTACTATAAATGCGTATTTATAGTAGTATATTTATAGTAGTGGTTATACGTACCCTTCTTAAGAAACTGGCCAAAGGTAAAAAAATACTTTTTCACCTCGTAAAAGTTTCTCTTTCCTCTTTATAGTCCACAATATATATGTACTCTTTTAGATAAGCGAGCCGCGCCTTTCACTGTTTCTATGCGAAGCCTGTGCATATATCACTGTTATTAACGTAAAAACCTTACGTATAACACTCATATTACAAAGTTCTGTAAAAATGTCCTGTTTTTTAAGTTCTACGGTACGTTGTAGGCCGGCAAAATGTTCATATAGGATTCTCATTATTTCTTTGTCTTTTTCCGTTCGGAATTTACAAGATATCAACGTAAAGTAATATTTGAAGACCAACTGTAAAGCAATAACAATACTGAAATACATCATAAGGGTATTCTACTTATGGTTTTATCGTTGTAATACAATGAAATGTGTATTTTTAGACAAATTATAGCGATAAGTCTTATGAAACGTGTTGATTTTTATTATTTTTTCACTCGTATAAATTATAATATTTTAATTTTGTGCGAACAGTATTGTTTGCTCTTGTTCACCTATTCGTTGTGTTCCGAGAAGTGTTTTAATTGGTTTGATTTCCGTCCGAAGGACGCGTTCTTAACGGGAAATAAAACAACGAATTAGGCAGACAATAATGATTGCGAACGCGCGCGACTATAGCCGAAGAAAAATCGGAATGATATTGACCTCGAACATGTGTTTTCCGCGCAGGTGTGACATGGTAATTGCGTCTGCGGAAATCTGACTGGTCACGGGGAGAACCACGCGGATATGTCGTCGACCAGCGGCGGTGACACTACGCTCGAACCAGACAATTCGGTAACCACCGTGTACAACGGTGACAGAACCGCTGCCGGGACAGGCCACCGCGTGTCGCCACCTTCCTCTTCGTACGCCGACAGCGGTCTAGATATGTCCAACACAGAATCGTCCGCCGGTGACGCTAAACTCATCATAGACGTGCCCGACTTTTCCAAAGGTGAAAACACTTTTTTTTTTTTTTAATTTTTTATTTATTTTTTTTCTTCGTTTGAAAGAATTGTTTACATTCCGCGTTAGATATCGTATGAAACCGTAAGTACAGTTTATGCATAAGTGATTTATATATTTTACGTTAATATCTTCTGGACGATAAACTAAACGGCACCTTGAAATTCAATTCAATTGTTCGATATCATTATTTGTTTATGTTTTGAGTAGATATCTAGAACAGTTACGTTTGAGACGACATTAGATATTTATTTGGAGATAAACGGAGAGCGCATTATTGATGAGAGTATTTGGATGGTTTGGTAGTCTAAAGCGGAATCTTTCGGAACGATTTTTGGCGATTGTTCAGTGATTGTGGGTAGTTGGAAATCTTTGCGCAAGGATTTGTTCGTAACAAATCATGTGCTCCATTTATGATTACTTATAGTTCTATTATTATACCTAATATTATATTTTAATTCGTAATAATAATTACTATATCCGTAATATTAATTTATTGTATTTTATGAATTATTCTAATTATTTGTTCGAGGTTATAATAATAACAATATGAATATAACCAACTTCATCAAAATATTAATTTAAAGTGCAAATGTAATTTATTAGAATTTTGTTTTCTATAGAAATGGAAACTCCTCGGACTGGCATTGACAATCCGAGCTTTGAGACTGATAAAACTGACGTACCTAAACCACTAACTAACGGGCATAATGGTACTGTTAATCAAGAAAATGGTAGGCTTGAAAAGGATAAAATGGCTGAAGCTGTGAATTTAGAATTAATCAACATGAAACCGTTTGCTAAAAGTGTCAACGGTACGGGAAATGGTGTTCCTACAAAGAAGAAAGAAACCGGTGTTAATATGAATGATACGTACGACGATTATTTCATCCCTGTGAACGAACATAAAAAATACATGAGGTTTGTGTTTTGACTTGTGACGTAATATCGTGAAAATTGAATTTAAATTTAAATTAACCGTTTTTTTCCCGCAATTATTTTAACATATATATTTTCAGGGGTGGAGAAAAGCTGTATGTAACCAAAGACAAACGTGATATGAATCAATCCAGAAAACCATTCATGTGTTGGGTATTCGGCTTAGTTTTATTGGGTGCTGCTGTTATAATTGCGATTTTAGCTTCAAGTGAGTAGAATCAATTTTAAATTTTTATTATTATTACAGTCATTATCTTATATAAACTTGTGTATTATTTGTATTAATTTCTTAAATTGTTTATTGTATTATGTTTAAACTATTATATAGGACTCAGTTTTTTAAGAAAGATAAATAAATATATAAATAAATAAATTGTAAAACGTCAGGCTCTGATTGCGTAAATTTTGCAGCTGGTTTTATTTTCAATAATGATGCAGCAGTGGAAAGTCGAAATTTTGGGGAAAATGAAAAACTAGCTGGGTTTGGTACTCACCATGCTCACCCTTCCTCGGTTAGCCCGCCACCTAGTGTAGATAATTCAGGTCCGTTCAACCCACCGACTACCGACATGTCGGGGGTATTTGTACCCAGAACCTTACAAGGAGAGATTGTTATCGACAATATGGAATTTACACCAGGAATGTCCAATAAATCGTCTGCAGAATTTCAGACATTAGCTAGTTCAATAGAGAGTGAAGTAATATATTTTATTTAATACAAACTACGATACGATATCGTACAATTGTTCAATGATAAAATATGTTTTCAGCTCAAAACAGCTATATTTAAAGAACAAACATTAAATGGTGCTTCGGATGGAATACATGTGAAAGTCATTGAATTTTCGTTAGTATTAATAACTATTATTAATTGAAAATGTATAATATAAATGTATGATTACGTTATAGTTCCGGAAGTGTTGTCGCCAAGTATAGAGTAGGCTGGGAGTATAAAGATGATAGCGAACCACAGGATCTTATTGATGCCGCAACTCTTAAAGCTCGATTAGATTCTTATTTACGAGAATATAATGGATTTTTATACAATTATAGAATTCCAATCCATAGACTGCGTTCAGACCGTAAGTATAAATTCATACTAACTGTGTAACAAATATTATAATTGCACCATTATTTTTATAGCTATTATGGATAAATGTAAAACCGAAAACGGAAAATGTTCCCATTACTGTTCTTATGATTACATAAGCTTAGATTTTGTATGTTCATGTCCGCCTGAACTTACCATAAGTGAGAATATGAAAGACTGCAAACGGATCGGTAAGTGTATATGAATCAAAACTTAGTCAAACTTTATTATTTATTTATTTTTAATTTAGATGATACTCATGCAATGGATGATGTTATGATAACTAAAAGTGACGATGAAAATATTGATGAAAAACCATTTGATTATTTTTCTGAGAATGAGCATAGTTCAGTACCAACACCAAATTCGGAACCAGAACCAAGTTCAGAACCTGATTCAAAATCTGAACCAGAACCAAATTCAGACTCTGAACCAAAATCTGAACCAGAACCCAGTTCGGAACCTAAATCAAAATCTGAACCGGAACCCAGTTCAGAACCTGAATCAAAATCTGAACCGGAACCAAGTCCAGAACCTGAATCAAAATCCGAACCAGAACCCAGTTCAGAACCTGAAGTAAAAGCAGAACCAGTGCCTAATTCAGAAACAGAAGTTCAAGCAGAACATGAAGCAAACTCTGAAACAGCATTTAATCCAATTCCGGTTAAGACTGAACAAGAATCTATTTCAGAACCAGTGCCTAGTTCAGAACCTGCGTCTAAAGTAGAACCTGAACCTAGTTCAGAACCTGCGCCTAAGACGGAAACAGAACCTATTTCAGAACCTGGGCCTAAGGTGGAACCAGAACCTGTGTCTAAGACGGAACCTGAACCTAGTTCGGATCTTACGTCTAAATTGGAACCTGAACCTAGTTCAGAACCTGCATCTAAGGCGGAACCTGAACCTAGTTCAGAACCTGCCTCCAAGGCGGAACCTGTACCTAGTTCAGAACCTACGTCTAAGGATCCATTTGAACATATCTCGGAACCTACAACTAAGGAGGAACCTGAACCTAGTTCAGAACCTGCATCTAAAGTGGAACCAGAATCTACTTCAGAACCAGCGACTAAGGCAGAACCTGAACCAAGTTCAGAACCTGAAGTTAAGCCAAGTTTAGAATCTCATAGACCAGAACCAGAACCTAGTTCAGAACCAAATTCTAAATCAAGTACAATGGAAATGTATGAATCTTTGTCAGATGTTGATATAAGCTCTGAATTTGATACTTCTGATCAAAATAACAAAGCACCAGTTGACACTTCCTCAGAAAAATCAATTTTGAATATAGATCAAACTGATAGAGAAGCAAAATCACATTCAGAAGAAGTTTTTAATCATGAAATTAAACCTGAAATCACTTACACTGTATCAACTGAGTCTGAGTTCGAAACTAAGACTGAAGTGTCCGTAAAAGACTCTAAACCGAAGGAGTCTAATGAATTTGCATTGGTTGATGTTGATTTAAATGTTCCAGAACAATCTTCTACGTTACCATCAATAACTGAAAACTGGTTAATAACTACACAATCTAGTAACATTCAAGGTGTACCAAAATTACCAAGTGATTTAGAAGTGACAGATAAAGAAAATGGAGATGTAGAAAAAGAAATGGAAATCGAAAATGCTACTTCTTTAAACCCTGAACAAACCGAATTCAAATCCGAATCTAGCACTATTATGGGTATTGTACAAACTGAATTAAAATCTGAAAATAAATCTGTGGATCCAATATCAGAATCTAACATTAAAATGTCATCAGAATTCACAACTACATTGCCTGGACAATCTACTTTCGATAACTTCAAAGATGTACCTAGTATGGTCACTGAAGCAACAATAGATGCAAGTTCAAGTAGTATAGAAGATATGAGTTCTTCTACTAAAGGATTAGATAATATATCGGTAGAACATGTTACGGAATTTATGGATATAACCACTATGCTTTCAATAATAGAACAAATGCCGATTAAAAAACAAGAAGAACCTCAAAATTCAGAAGATTTAATTAAATTATCAGGTAAAAAACATTCTGACGATTTGTCATCTTTAGACAAAATTAACATACCTGACCCAACTAAAAAGTTACAGTCATTAACATCATTAGAAGAACAGATCATTAATTTACCCTTTACTGATGTTACATCATCGACACCTAGCAATATCGATAATTTAAATGAAAATGTTTCTATTGACCAGCACGAATCATTAGATCAAATTAGAACAAGTGTTGGTGAACAAAACATCGCAGATATTGTTGGTGAAGATGAAAAGACAAGTGTTTTAGATTTATACCAGAAACCTGAATTGAAAAAAAAAGAAAAGAAAACGTCCAAAAATCCTGATTTGTACGTAACTGATACAGGATATACAAAAAGGAATAAAACAAAAACAGAAAAAGAAAATAAAAAAAATAATAAACCTGATTTCATGGATGTTATGCCAGGGATGATGAATTTAGATAAATGTGAAGAAGGCCAGTTCCAGTGTGTAAACAGCACGACCAAAGATGGATCATATTGTATAAAAATATCGTCAAAATGTGATACAAACAAAGATTGCATTGATAATTCCGATGAATACGATTGTGTAGAAAACGCATGCTCAGGAAATTTCCTGGTAATAATTTATTACAATATATTGTTCATATTATTTTAATTATATGTCAGCACTTATTTATATTATTGTATTGATTAGTGCAAAAGTGGAGAATGTTTACAAAGAAATTTGGTTTGCAATAACATTATGGATTGTGAAGACGGAAGCGACGAGCAGTCTTGTGGTTAGTATTTTTACATTATACATAATAATTGGATATTGAACAATGTTAATTTGTCAAGTCTTAATATCATTAAACTATAACTTATTTGATGTAATGACGTTTGTTTCATTTACATATGTTAGATTTATGGAAATGTGGCGATGATGAGAAACAATGCTCCAATGGTCAATGTTTACCTGCGTCCTATTTCTGCGATGGCAAAGCTGATTGTATCGATCATTCTGATGAACTTCAATGCAATAGTAATATATTTATTTCATGAATACCAATAAGATATCGCCATCACGTTTTACGAAAACTTGCTTGTCTTTCCAGGTACTTGTGACGGCTATCGATGTGCCGACGGTTACTGCATATCGAGTGCATTGCAGTGCAATGGTGTAAATGATTGCACTAGCGGCGAGGATGAACAAAACTGTGGTACGTTTATATAGAAATAGGTTTACTGTAATGAACTGATTCGAGTGCAAACACATTGCAAATTTCATGTTATAACACTGATTTGTGTGTTAAGTATACCGTGTTTTAATCTTAAAAATAAAGCTGAAATATCGTAACGTTTGGAATTTAACCGAAGACTTTCTCACAAAATATCGATATCATTTTATGGTTTAAGTAATAAAACAGAAAACATTAACTTGATCATGAAATTAATCTTTACAAATTTAACATTTGCATGGGTTCGTTTCAGAATGTGGTATCGACGAATTTAAGTGCAATACGAGTTCACAATGTATACCAAAAGCACAAAGGTGTGACAGCATAGCGCAATGCGTAGATAGGAGTGATGAATGGCAATGTGTTCAATTGGATGGCACTCAACTTCTCGCAAAGTATGAATGCGGCGGTTTTGAATTCATCATTTCGTTACCTGTTCATGTAAAATGTATTAACTTTTATACATACTTTTTTATTTACTAAACAGAAGGGAAGGCGAAACCGCTTTGAAAGTATGTAGCACTAACTGGTCAAACCAATGGAGTGACTTGGTGTGTCAGAGTCTCGGTTTTACCGATACAAAGTCAACCAATTTTAGACCAAACGAACCAGCTGAAAACGTTGAAATCAACTATCTCAAGTTAAAAGATAATTCGACTTTGAACAGTTCTAAAAGTTTGACGGCGTTCCTTGAGCCAACTAACGCCCAGTGCGAGACGGTTGAGATAAAATGTTCTTCTAAACACCGTAAGACTTGAAATTTTATACTTAAGTTTTCGGAAAAATTGTTTTCACATTGTTTTCAATAGTTTGTGGAGATTTCGGTGGTAAAGATCCGCTATCGATGGAAATGTGGCCATCCGTTGTCTACTTGCATAACACCAAAACCCACAAGTCCTGTACGTCCAGTCTGGTAAAACGTAATTGGTTGTTATCGTCGTACAGTTGCTTGCATTCCATGTAAGTTATTTTAACGCCAAAAACGAACCACTGCCCGCGGTGGTAATTATTTTTCGTTAAATTAATTTGCATTATTATAATTATTATTTTAGTGACGAGTCGCTATCTGCCGATCAATGGGAAGCGGTATCGAGCAAAACTCGCGTAGTCAACGAGTCGAGTTTGACCAAAAGATCCGTGTCCAGGATAATCATTCATCCTGGAGTTAAATTCGAAAAAATACGTTATTTGAACGATACAGTTTTGATTCAACTCAGTGCACCATACGACTTATCGGACGAAGTCAATACCATTTGTCTACCCGAGCAAATTGTCGACAACAAGCAACCGTGCGTCATAGCCAGTTGGTCTTACGAGACACCGGGAGGTAAATTCGATAATTGATTTTTGATAATTTTATATTACGGTGTAATGTAATTGCATTAATTTAAATATTTTGAGTTTATATGGTTTTCTTCCTTTATCGTCCATTAGTAGATTGTAATAAAAATCATGTCGGTTTTTTATGATTACAGTTTTCAAACAGTTTTCACGCTCTTTGTCCGAACCGTTAATGCAAACGGATGTATGCAACTCGACAAAAAACTTTAATGGTCTTCTAACAGAACGAGATATTTGTGTTGCTCCGGGAGAAATAGAAACCACCAATGTAAGTGTTATTCATAAGCAATTAGCGATACACGTGTACAGCTTTTTTAAAAACGGAAAAACTCCAATTGTGTATGTAAATATGCTTTAAACGGCGGTAGGTTAGCTTTACACATAAACAGTAAAAATTTATTAATAAAAGAAAAAATTGAAATAAATGATAAAAATTTTATGTAAGAATTTTAAATCACGAAGAAACATTTCACAACACATACAACCCTATATATGATATAGATTCTGAAAATAAACTATTGAATAATTTATGATAAACGTTGGTTATTTCCAAATATTAAATTAAGCATTTTTCTTCATAGTCCATAATAAAGTATGTGTATACATAATATCCACGAAGCAATCAATAAAATATTTGTTCTATGTAATTTTCGAATATATAAGATTGAAACAGTTTGATGTAAAATGTATGCGTATGCTTTTTGATCATTATGCAGAATCGTTTGAATATCTGTAAAAAAAAATTGTTTTGATATATTGGACTTGTTAAATATATCGTATAATTAAATTGATCGAACACTGAAGCATTTATGAATTCCGTTTCGATTGAAATCTTAAAGTTAGACATTGAATTGTTATTTAATTAAAGATGTGCATATTCAGTATTATAGATGGAGTCAATCTATTAATTTAATATATACGTGAGCATTTAAAAAAGTATATTATTGATTTCGATTAAATTAACAGTCCACACGATCTACTAAATTAAAATTTGTTCATTTTTATTTTTTTTATTATTCGAAAAAAAATGTAAAAATCGATTTAATAACAATGGTTTTGTGTATTCAACATTTCTTTGTATAATAAATAATATTTCTCAGGCATATTAATCTAAAGCATTATAATTAAAAAAAATAAAATTAGTTTCTACACCATTCCAATTCGAACTTTTGATTATAACGTTAATCTGACTATAAAAAAGTTACATATTTTTATTAATTTCATTTTATTCTTTTTTTAATTTTCTTTTATTAAAATATCTTCAACCTATGGTTAATATATAACTTTCATAAAATTATACAATCATCTTTTATCTTTTTTTTCGAAATTCTTAATGAAAACGTGGATTTAAATTGTTGAGAAAAACTATTATGGAAGTAACACCTTAAAAAACTATTCTACCACATATTGTTGGGCAGAAATTTTATTAACTTTTAGTTATAACGGTGTTCATCGATAAATGAATAGTTAACATTTACAAAATATTGTACAAAGTGCTTATAATTAATATCTATCAAAGTCTGTTTCGATTGAGAACACAACAGAGTTAATTGAGTAAATTGAGGGAGGTCATATCTTAGAAACTATTAGTCTCGTGATGACTTAAGTGTTTTTTTTTTTTTTTTTTAGGAAAATATATTTGAGTTGTAATTGTAGAAAATTTTGAAATTGAATAAAAGATATGATTTTAAGATAGGGCCAAATGAACATGTATAATGTGAAAAATCTTTTGTTTTACCCATGGTCATAGCCGAAAAAAAATTAATTATAATATTATTATTTTTATTGCAAGTTATTTCACAAATGTATGATATAAATATTTTTTTGTGTTTATTTTATAAACAATGATAGGTATGGTTTTACAATTAATATGTATATATTTTATATACGTATAGTATATGTTCTGCAATGTCTGTTTAATAATTTCCCTAAACAAAAATCATTCCGAATCCACCCCTTTGTGTCACACTGTAAAGCTTGAAAAAATATCAAATCTTTTAGTTTTGGCTATTTATAAACTTTATTTTCTCAGAATAGTTTTATCGTTTGCCGATTTACAGTTACCGTGCGACAACGTAAGAATTATTTGAAACAACAGCAAAGCACTATAATTCGCGACGGGGTGGACGAAATGAGACGATCGCTTAACGTAATGGAACAACCGGCTATCGGCTTTTTTTTTCTCATCATGCCCCGCACACAATCGTTACAACGGTACACAATAATGCTAAGGTCCTAGAAATTCGTAAAGGGTTCATACGTTTGTGCCAATGTTGCAATTATTTTTCTACTCACGAGAACAAGACGAAACAAAAAGTAAAATAATATTGCAACGAAAATACACTTCTATATTTAGCGTTTTGTTGTCGGATAATTATAGAGTAATCGATTCTTATAATTTATAATTATTCCAAATTTTGTTCTTTTTATTATAATAAAAATTAATTTTTATCATTAAAAAAACAAACAAAACTTTAAAACAAAATAATTTTTTTACGAGTTCTCTCTGGCACTTTTTTTTATCCAATAAGGGTCTGGTATACAAAAAAAGGTTAAGTATTCTTCGAAAAATAGTGTGTGTCGTTAATACTCATGCCACGCATAATACAATAATGGTGTATGTATGCGGTAGACTAACGACGGCGCTTGTCATAGGTCTGCAGTCATTATTTTTACGATGTATAGGTATATACGAGTATATGTATACAAGAAAGCGCGAGCCCCGACGATCGTCTCGATTATTTTTAATAGTTAAACCTCAATAAAAACGCAACTGTCATTTTCGTACAGTAGGCAGTCGTCTATTCAACTGAAAATCGCAAAATTTCCAGTGTATAGTGAAATATCATTAGTATAGAACGGATTAATGTGCATAAAAATACACTTAAAATACTTTAATATTGTAAAAAATGTACTTTATTTTTAAGCATGCAATTAAAATTTAATATGATTGAAGAAATTAATTTTATTAGGTATTATACTATGGAAAAAGACGGTGTATGGGAAATTAATTATTGTTTTTTTGTTATCGTCACCAATAACAGACTAAATTTTTACTGATAATATTATTAATTTAAGACGGTCTACAAACATGTGCACTCATTTGAAAATATCTAATTCGTAATCGAGTTCATTTTTAACCATTAACCTTATTGTATTTAATTATTAAAAAAAAAAAAAATGTATTCTAAATAAAAATAATTATCTTTTAAATCAAAAATGCATGCATTAGGTAACTGTTCAAAATATGTAAAATAAAATCGGTGTTATTTTAATAAGAATGTTTGAAATTATTTCAAATAACTTATTTTTATAAATATAAGCACTTTGCATATGTAATTATACAAATCCATCATTTATTACTTGTGTTATATAATAAAATGGATTATTTTATTGTCCCTATGTAATGGAGGTTTTACCAATTAACATTACACGTTGTGCTATCTGTTATTATTTTTATATTAGTTATTAATTGTAATTTTTATTTTTTGCTGTTTTTCAATCTCGTTCCCGTGCCACTCAGATGGAAATCGGTTCGACGTTAATGTGTTTGGCGGAGAACGGATTGTGGCAGTTGCAGGGTGTGCTCAGTTACCGAGGCGGTTATGGCCGGTCATCCAAACCGTCGCTGTACAACGCCATTGTGGACGCAGTGCCATGGGCGGAGAATACCATCGCGTCCGGCGTCTGACGGCATATATAAAGTTTAAATTTTTATTTACATATGTATTATCGGAAGCTATTATCGTTTCCTCGGTATTATCCCTTTAACCCCGTCCCCCTACATCTAAATATCACCACTGGAAACGTGTTTTCCCTCAGCCCCGGAAGGTCGTACAATAACATAGTTTTTCTAGCTTATAAGTATTCCACAGCGGACGAATCATCCAATCGAACGACTATTTCGGTAACCTATCGTCTCGTACGAGTACTATAACATTCGATGTAGATAGAGTCGTTACCGTTCGTGATGATTACAATCATATAATCTGTATAATATTCTTTGTACCGTACGAAATTCTATCCCCGAGGGAACAGACGATTTCACGTATGTGCGTGCGATACGTATATATGTATATATAAATATTATTATTATCAATTTTATGTTGTATACAATTTTTAATATTCTTTTAAATGTTTTTTTTTTTTTTTTTTTTTTTTTTACCTACGTCTTTAGGAGAGATCAATACAATTTATTATATAATCCTGTGAATTTTTCGATTGTGTACGCCCATTGCAGTGTACGGTCGACTATTATAAAATAATATTCGAATTAATTAAGCTTTTCCCCGTAACATATCGACGATGTAACGCGTGGCATGTTTTCGACACGAGTGAGTACATAATATATAATTATGTGTTTGTATACGAAAAGTTGCCATATTGATAGTATAATGATACACATAGGAATAAAATATAATATCATTCACGTATGTAATATATTATCCGTCCAATTATATTATTATTTTGTATTTTATTATTTACCTATATATTTATAGACATATATTACATATATTTTAATATACGAACATGTTCCTTCGGTCGACCGTTTTACATTCTTTTCGCGCACGCTTGTCGGACTCGCGATCAATTTGGCTGCATCATATTATATTATAATTTCGTTTAAACAACTGTTACGAAAAATATAAATATACCTTACAATAGGTTAACATAGATTAGTTAACAGCCGTATCGTGGTCTCGCCGAAGCTAAAACGCTTGTGAAATCTAAAATTTATACTCGTTTGTAATTATTATATTATTATTATTATTATTATTATTATTATTATTATTATTATTATTATTATCATTATGATATTATATTAACATTTTTGTAGTTGTGCTCAAGAATATTATTTTTTAATATTTTATTTTTATTAATTATTATTATTATTTTTATATGAGTGATCTGATTTGTTTCAATGTATGATGTATCAAAATAATTTTGAATACGCATAGAATAATACATATTATTATTTTATGTATTAAACTATTGATGTTGGATGAAATATTTTACTGTACACTCGATATTAATATTAAATTAGTATAATATGTATTAATTGTTCGATTTAAAATAAAAAATAAAATGTATTTACATAGCTACAGATAATGTTATGTAATCTATGCCCATTAAATTCAAATACCACTCATTCGTTGATTGCTACATCTCAAATACAACAAAAATATAAAATTAAAATTTAACATAACGGTTCTTCTAATTCTCTAGATGCACAATAAAAAGTGATTTTTTGTAAATCAGGTTGAAATAGTTTAAGGTTAGATATATTTATCTTTTCATTTATAAGTTACCTAAAAAATATTAAATTAAATTTTATATAATGATTTTTACAGTTGCTGATTGGAATATATGTCAATTAATATAACATAAATAAATATTATAAATATTAACAAAATATATATAATATAATAATAACTTCTTATAAAATTAAAATATATTCGACGGTGGTTGTGCACTTTTTATACCAAATTTTTTAATTTTTTTTACATACATCGTAATAGTAATTGCTCTTAAATGGAAATATGCTCTGAAATCGTAAAATATTCCCTGGATAAGTCCAGGTAATTCGGTCATTAATATTAAATAGTTATTGCCTTTTTATTATTATAATCGTATTATTGAACGTTTTCAATCGTCTTATAGTTTCGCGGCTCATTGGTTTCCTTGGTTTTGTTTTTATTGTTATTGTTATTTATTTATTATTTAATAATTTTTTTCTGGTATCGATTTCTACTTATTTTTTCATAACTGCCAATGATGTCAGATACGAGTAATGCTAATAAACTCGAAGAACTCGACAAAATGAAGGTTAATTATTTGAAGAAAGAATTGAAAGCAAGAGGTTTGCGTACAGTTGGAAATAAACAAGAACTCATTGATCGTATGATTAATCATTCAGAATCCTCAGTTTTAGATATCGAGGATACCGTGCTGGATGAGCACAACATTCTAGATGAAGATGATGCTCTAAAGGATGATTTTGGCTATTCGGACATTGATAATTCAAAAGTTTTAGAAGATAGTGCAGAGAAAGAAGAAATCAATGTTGGCAATGGCATCATTCATGAAGAAAAGGATGTTCAACTGGTAATTCAACCTAAAAAGGTAACATTAAAACGTTCTTCTGTAACTGTGTTAAATAGTGAAGATAATAAAGCTAAAGAAGAAGAGAAAGTTAATGAAGAAATTGATGAATCAATTAATAAGGACCGCATTATTAAGTTAGATGAAGTTAAAACAATGAGTCAAACTGAGAGAATAATAATGAGAGCTAAAAATTTTGGAAATGAAGTGTCAGAGGACAAAAAATTGGCTCGATTAATTAAATTTGGTGCTGTAACTGATCAAAAACCAATAGCCAATGCTGATAATTATAAATTGAAAATGAGAGCCGAGAGATTTGGTGAAACAGTTTCTAAAATTTTACATAATATTGAAAAAGAAGACAAACTTAAAGCTCGTGAACTTCAATTTGGTTCTATTGATAAAACGGTGTTTACTGCTATTAAAAAGCGTAACAATGGAAATGTAGGAAAACAAAAAAATACTCAAGGTTGTAAGAGAAATTTCCCATACAAAAAACGGTATTAATAATTTTTTTCTTCTGTGTAATATATCTACAAATAAAATGTATATTTAATTTTTTCTTATATTATTTCCATTATAATCAACAATTTTCTTCTCTAATTTTTTTTTTACCTTAATTATAACGTAATTAGTAGTAACAGTACTTTATACCATCAATTAATTTAAAGGGAATCGTACATTCCTTAAACCATCTGAATATATTTTATTTAATTACTATTATCATGTCATCAACATCAATGAAATGTGTTTTGAGTACTTTGAATTTAGTAAAATAAAATTATACTTATATAATAATAGCAATGTATAAAATGTATACAAACGATAGAACTTATACATGTTAGTATTGTATTTTATAAGTAATTTCACACATAAAAGCCCGTAAGTCATTTTATTCTGTGTGCCTATGAAATATTACAAAATGTACATACAATTATATAATAAATCCATATACTATGCACATGGTGTTTGTGTTGGAAATATTTATTCGCAATGTTTCACTTGAAAAAAAATGTATTTTTTCAATGAATTCTCTTCTGGCGGTTCATAAATACTACAACTTTGAACAGTTGTAAACATTATCGTTGATTTCTCAACTTTCGTAGCATTTATAGTACACACAAAAACGTAGTTGTAATAATTTTTTTTTTTTTTATTTAAAATATGTATTCGTAATGTTCACTGTTCTTGTATAATACAAGTTGTATTCTACATATGTGGTCACCGTGAAATCTCTTGGTACATACATTAAGTATTTATTTTTCAAGAAAATTTCATCAATCTTTAAAATGTGCTTCCGAACGTAAGTATGGTGGGATTGCTAGCGACCGAATTCTTATTACGATTTTTTTTATGATATTCAGTCCATATCACTCAAATGCTGCATATAAATGGTAAACGCACAGATGAGTCAAAAAACAATTACAAAGTTCATTTACATTAAACGATCGTCTATTTGTACTGCGATTAAATAAATTATAATGTTTTACGAATATTTTAATAATCAAAGTAAATGACACAAAACACAGATACATTACGAAACACATGAAGTCTATGAAAATATATTATATATATATATCTGAAAGGTTCTCCGTGTTTTTGCGTCGGTTTTCTTGCATCACGAAACCGAAGAACGTTCGTCGTGGATTCCTTTGCATAGCTTAAATACGGTATTTTGACCCGTCTCGTTTGCATGGTAATGATCGACCGAAAAAACGCTTACTCGTCGTTTTGCCGTGCGTGGAAATAGTTCGTGTTTTCGGTCAGACGAGGGTGGCCTCCGACCGTGGTGTACGAAAAACGGTTAACCGGCCGAATTGAACTGTAGCAATATACATTTGGAAATCGAACGGTGACGTTTGATTCAGTTTCGATGTTTATCACTCCTTTACTCCCTTATCGCTAAGTGCCGTTTACGGTATACAAAACGCAATATGTGTACACGGGTGGATCTATAAACGAAATGGGGAGGAGTACGATGACGTAAAAGTTAACTACAACGTAATAATACGTGTTGAACGTAGTCGGTTCGGTGAATATAATATTATGCATGATGTACGTGGTGCAATAATAATCAATTTACGAATACACGCTTTGATTGAATACATTATATTATACGAGCAAAAATACAAAGCAGTTCTACTGCGATAATTATAGTACATTGAAATAGATGTATTCAATAACAGGAATAACGGCCGCCGGTTTATGAAACCGAAAAATTGCAAGCACCTGTGAGATGAGTTTTTCACCAACCCCGTTTAGCCCCGATGAATCTACCCGTACACGTGTAAACGCTGTTAATGAAAGGAGGAGTGATTTTACCCCCGAAAAAAAAAAAAAAAAAAATGGTAAAAAAATAATAACAATGATTAGAGTATTAATGCGCTAGGTAGTTGGGCGATGACGGACCGCACGTGTACCGGTATGGCGTAGGAAAGAGAAGGGGTTGAGCGTTCAACACCCCTTCCGATTGCCTTCGGCCTGACCTGGAGTTTGTAAATAAACAGGTGATAATAAAAATAAACGCTACCTAATCACGTCAAACCCTCCAACCCCTGCCGACAAAATCGATCCATACAGCATCGGAAATCCGACTGAAACAGACGACTGGCTTTCGATCGGGCACCACCGTCGCGGCGCACACAATCGTTACACGGTACGTTTTAAGTTTACTGAACCCGGCGGTGGTGCGGCGAGTGCGTGAAATTACCACCCCCAACCACCCCGGGTAGACCGGCAGTTATCGGGCGGCGGCGGCGGCCAACGAGTCGATATATGCACCACACGGCCGCCCGGTGTCGCGGGTCGACAGCCAATGACGTCACGCGCTCGAACAATGACGTCACGCGGACGAAATCGTGTAACAGATTAATCTGCGGCGCCCGAGGTCTATTGCGTGTTCGCGCCGCGTCCGCGAACCCGTCGGCTATTGACGTTTACGATAATCGCGGTGGCGGTTTTCGCGTCCTCGCGATCGCTTACAATCACGGGGATACGGTTTTACGATGCCGGAGACCACTGGCCTGATTATCATTTACCGGTTACAATACATGTTGTATCATAAAGCTTTATTGCTTTTTAATATTATAAAATCGCCCGTTTATTTTTAATTTTAAATTTTTTCTACATTCTTACGCGCTTCGTCAAATAGGTATAATCTGTACGATTATACAAATCCGAAACCTTTGTAATGAAGCGACTCTATAATTTTCTGCAAAGCGTACCGCGTTGCAATACCCCGGGCATCCGTATCATTTATAATTGCATTCATGAATATTATAACCGTACTGCTTTAACGATGATTACGCGTCCATTGCTTCGACAACGGTAACGCGTCGTTTTCCTGTCGTTGCATTAGACGTGTTGGGTGACAGGAATGTCGCGAATAGGCTCGTTCGATGGGACACCACACCGAAAGGGCTCACGATGTTTCCGTGGTACACGGGTCGAGTTAAAAATGTTCATAAATTTCACGTTTTAATTATTTAAGTGATGTATACAAACACTGCAAATGTAATGTTACCTCGGGCACTGGTAATCTTTATTGCACTTTACACGTTTCTATAATGTGTTCATTTTATCTTAGCGCTTTATCATTAATGTCATGTGTCATGGTGTTTTTACGGAGTTATTCGATTAAACGCGAACACTTAGCACATTTAGCTGTTTCAAAATTCCTGAAATGCAAAAAATCACTTTCTACCGTCCTTCGTTTGTTCAGTCCGTGCATTCATCATATTCTTAGTTGTTCAAACTTTATCCAACGGAAATGTTTCATTTGTTTTTTTTTTTTTATAATTCTTGATGCATTGATATGGGTTTCTTTAGAGTTTTCGATTTATCAGTGTCTATTAGAGCGTTCTTAGATCGATTTCGACGTTCTCAGTACGTTAAGCACAACACATAAAAATATGAACTTAAATGCACTATTTCATGGAGAGCGTTCGATGACACTGGTCACGTCGTGGGAAAGGCCCTTAAAACCTTTAAGTGTAAAAAGAAAAAGTTTTAGTGAATATTTATAACCGGAGAAATAATTGTTTCGTATAATTGGATTTTTATTATTATTTTTAATTTCATTTACATTTTTCAACTATTAAAAAGTTAAATTATAAATCCTTATTCAACGGCTTTATTAAAAGTGTTATGTTTATATTTATTATTTATAACTATTAAAATGGTTAATTTAGATGCAAATATTAATTAAAACTCATAATGATGATCACTTTTGACACGTACATAGGTATACCGTATATACAATACGTACCCGATGCATACAAACATATATTGCAACAATGTTTACAGGAGCTTGTAAAATAATTACGTTGTTTCCATCGCACGATAATTTTGCACTGATAACCATCGATCAGCGTTGCCTTGAGTTCACCACGTAGAGGTTTTTGCCTTGTAATCGAAAATTAATTTAACTTAAGTTAACTGAATAATGAAACAATATGAATAATTATTCATATTTGCAGTTTTAGTTTACATGTATATTTTGTCAGTTTTAAATATATATATATATATACATTTTATGATTAAAGATTGTACCTACATAATGGTGTGCCTGATACGAGAAAAAAAAATTTTAAAATTCTGACTATGCCGCTGACGGTGTACCATTGTTACCATAATGATTGATGGGAACGGTTTAGTGAAATTAAAAAATTAATAGCTCATCAGTGCACTAAGAAAATCAAATTTTATACGACCAATCAGAAGAATATACAATTTCGAAAAAATATAATAACAATAATAGGGATGAAAAATGATGTTAACCGAAAAAGTCTCGGGCCGAAGTCCTCACGTGTATGACCACACACCCCCAGCCCTTATCTTCCCGTCTTCCCGAACGCTGATTGTCGTAACGATATACGTATACAGAAACGCGTGGTCGAGGGGTGCACGTGCGTTTCCCAAAACTTATATAAAATGCGGTCCAGCCGGCGCCGGCGACTGCGTTTCGTACGCACACGCACTTACTCGTATACCCTCCGCACGTGCCGCCGAGAAAGGCCGATAAACCCTGGAGCGTCCGGGCTCGGTCAACGAATCGGTCAAACCAACGGTTAAGCGAGACGCTTTCCTCCCCCCTCCCCGGAAATATAGACGTATAAGCTACACTAGGGGCGGAACTAGAGGGTGGAATGCGGGGATTCATCTCCGGGAGTAAAATTTTAGAGGATGTAGGTTTTGTAATTATTAACAACTAATTTGATATTTTTAAATTCGTTAAATATTGGATTAAAATTCAATAAGTATGATTGTATATTAATTGTTAGAAAAAAAATCTCGAGACGAGTGTTGGTTATTGGTCTATGATAGGGCGTAATTTTTACATTTTCCCCGAGCGTAAAAATTCCTAGTTCCATCTCTGAGCTATACGCTTGCTCATAATTCCCGACTAGATGCGAATATTCGACTTTCGAGTTCGATAAAACCTTACCGCGACCCGGATATCCACATTCTCTTTTTAGTAATAGTGTTGTTTTTTGAAACGCCGTACAGATCTCGCATGAATATATAATACATTATAATTGTTTTCAGTCAAACGCACGATTACTATAAGTTCTATTCGATTGCGTCGAACTATAATTCAAGAAGAACAACACAATGAGATTGTTCAGACTGCCACTACTTAATAATTGGACGACCGAACAATACTTGAATGTAAACATACGCACAATTAATTTAAGTTCTATCAAATAGCGTCAAATTGTATTTCAAGAAGATGAATGAGATTGTTCAGACCAGCAGTACTTAATGATTGGACGACTAAACAATGCTTGAATGCAAACATGAATTTGAAAAATTGCATATTGATTATGCACATGTAATTGGTGGATCATAAAACCACTACTCAACTTCACTCAATAGTGAAACAGCTATCATCATCGAAACCCACGGGTTCTATCACGATAATATCATGTTATACATACAATTTTTTTTTTCCGAATTTTTAATGCATCATAAAATATAAACCGTGATAATAACTCGTGGACTCTAATGTACACGGCATTACGAACCTATAACTTAACAGTCCCCAGAATACCGTATTGGACCCAAAATAATATATCAGTATTAACCGTTGGCTAGGTTTAGCTGGAATGTTTGCAATTCGAAAACTAAAGTTATAAATTGGTATTGAAGAATGAAGTGTTTTACAATAGACCCGTCTAGTGATCGAAGTGGCTTAAAGTATTATAAAAACAGATAAGATTCAAACTTGAAATTGTGTACAGCAGAGCAAAAATCAAACTTCAGTCAATCTGCACCAAATGTCTTATCAGACATTGCAAAAGGTCCGAACTCAGCGATATTTTACGATAAGTTTTCAGAAATAAGTATCGAAACTGCACTGCCACTTTTTTCCGAGATCGATTTATTCGTTTGCTAAAATTTGCTAAACGAATGACAAGTATCCCCGAACAACGCGAAAAAAGGCCGAAAACTCGGACATGCCGGCGTTTTTCCGGCTCTTAGCCGTGATTTATTATAATAGGAGTTTATAAAATAATTTATTTACGAGCACAACAAACGAGTACCGAGACGTAGTAGTAGTCGATCCATTCGGATTTGTGTTTCAAAAGAAGTGTTTTAAAAAGAAAAATGCGTGCACTACTTCGCCTCATAAGCGCCGCCGCGGCTACGTAAAAAGGCGGTTCACGTGCTTTTGAGTGCGTTTGATGAAAAAAAAATAAAAATCAAAAAACTATAAATGAATTATCACGTGCCAATTATTCGCGTACACGAATGGAGTAATCACATTATGTAAATTACGAAAACTCTTGCGTAAGCCTGCCGAGAGCGTTAATCATCGCGAAAAGTCACTGAGTTAACTGTTTTAACTGCGACCCGAACCGTATATTACACATGCAAATAATAAACACCTACGTGAGGCGTTGATTAATTCTCGTTCCCCGAGCATTTAACTTAAGCCTACGACTATTATGTACTGCACCGAGAGGATCAAAATGGCATCTAAACGCTTGGATATGGTAATAGTGGAGTGGATTTGTGGCTGCAGTTTGACCAAGAGTCGGGTGGAGACTTACTTTTCGTTTGAAGGTACGTAGACCATCGTTTTTATTTTTCGTTTTGTTTTTACCGACCTAAAATTTAGTTTTTTAACAGCAAATTCGAATGACTTATTTCATTTGTAATAGGTTTATTCGGTCATTTTTCGTAATGCTATAACTCGTCGTACTGTTTCGCACCTAATTTTGACCGCGACGGTTTTAAACATTTTAATTGGTTACAAATTCCGGCAATAATCAAATTTTCTTAACTTCATAAATCATACGAGTAATACAACGTTGCATATTAACGAAAAGTTAAATTACAGTGTTCTTAGAGTTTTATTTTTATAATTTTCAATCATTTTATTTTATATAAGTACAATATTTTTGATGTTTTAGCAAACCACTACTTCTTTTTGTCGTTTACCACTAGACTCATGACATACATACAATATGGTAATCATTTTAATATTCCAAATTAAAGAAATATGCTAAAAATGTATAGAAATGTAAAGATTTGCTATAGAACTTCAAGACATATCGTATAAAAGCTCGTTCATAGAATGATTTTCATAACTATCATTCGTGATTTGCCTTGATAATGGATGATTTTCATAATCATTTCTACTATTTGTCCATTAATAATTTCGTTTGCTCCGTACCATCACCACGATAAAACATTTTGAATTATTACTATATTTAGACAAACTCGATCGGGCGTAATTAACAAGAGAGAGAGAGAGAAAGAGAAAATTAATTACACTCGCTAACCATCACACATCTATTAAGAACAGACCAAACTGCTTGAAAATAAATGGCCTGTTATCACGATCTGCATATTAGTGTGTGACATATCTAATTTGTGAAATAAAATTAAAAAAAGAACAGTAGACTGAATCGTTTTTCAGATTTTTACAGTGATATTTATTAATCGTTTAGTGATGATGATCCATATATTATTGTAATATATACTTATTGTTAAAAATATACGTCATTACTCGTATACCAAAGAATGACTTATTTTATCAGTCAGAAAATGCAGTATCATTATGAGAATATTACTTCAGTAAATATATATATATATATATATAAAACATTTTATAAAACTATCTTTTTTAGGAATCTACAAAAATAATACAATATTTTTTTTTTTTTTTATTTGACTACTACAATTTTGCTGTGATACAGAGCCCTTATACTGTGTAATATACAGAATGTTTCTGTATGATTTACCAAATAAATTACTTTTTTATCAATAACTTATCAAATTAATTTAAAAAACAAATATCTCTTTATATTGCGATATGGGAAATTGTTTATTTTTTTATTTGAAATCAAACACTTATCGTAAGCGAAAATAATAATTTTTTTTTTTCGGCAAATTGATCTCTTACTAAATCGAAAACCTCCTATAAAATAAAGTTTCATGATTTTCGAATCATACAGAGTCCTCTGTACTATCGGTTACCCTCGTAAGCATATGAACGCTTGCATAATGATCAGATGACCAACCACGGGCAGCATATCCGATCCGCCTGACCTATTATTGTCAATCCTGTGGTGCCATTAATTTATGAGTATAAACTTTTCCGTTAAGTTCTAGGCAGCCGCATCCGTATACGGACGGCTTATACGCAATACATATATATTGTCCGTAAACGATGTTAACCCGACCATTTTGTCTGGAACGAAAATAATACATACGGTAAACCATAACTTTAATTTAATATTTGGCTGTTGTCTACAACACTGCAAAACACCATGAAAATATTTTGTGTTGAAAATATTACACTTCTTAGTAGTTTTCAGCTGCTCGTTCCTGTATCCTGCATTATAAGCCGTATAAAACGAAACTTATTTTATATTAGTTATCAGAACGTAATTCTCGTCGCTTTTCCCATTCCGTTAAAACGTTGATTTCTACTTCTATAATACTGAACCACTAACCAACACGTATAAACGATTCAACATTTATTGGATCGGCCAAATTATAATATACGACCCGAATGATGTGAAAATTATTCTTGTTTTCCTGTAAACGACTTTTTCGGTTGTCTGAGTCGGCAAATATTTTAGATTCTTTGAAAATTAAAAATAAAAAACCACGAATATTTCTATTGTGGATGTAACGAACCAAGAAATTATCATGAAATATAAAAAAAATAATAACAAGAAAAAAGAGTCGGTGCAGTGATCAATTCAATATATTAAACAGTATAATATAATAAAATAACATAAATATATAATATAATAATATAAAAGAGCAACTGTCTTGCAGTATAATATGAGACGAAAATAATAATTATTGCTCGTATATCATTTAAAATAGTTATACGAGGAATAATTATTGTTTTCGTCTCATTATACTGAAAGAAAGTTGCTTTATATATCATTTAAAATAGTTACCTGTATAACAAACACTTTAAATTAAATTATTTCGTATTTATTATTTTTATTATTTTCATGACCGCAAAACAATGATTTTTAAGTATAACACTCAGTTTTCTTTTACCTCATAGACAGAAAACGTTAAAAATAATAATTTTTCCTATACATAACGTACCACGACAATCTCTGGAACAAACAAATATTTGATTAAATAATTCATTTAGTTAAATACTATTATGAGAAATTTAACTAGGTACCTACATTAAAACGTGATGGGTACTAGTATGTTGTTAAAAACAAGAAAAATAACTTAAATATTACATACATAAGTAGACGACATATGACATATTTACACCATGATATTCAAAGTTAAATATGAATATAAAAAAAACTCTTAAACCTTGAATCAGATTTCATATGTATACGTAACATTTTTATCTGTATATGTTTTTCTATTTATTTATTATTATTTTTGAGGACGATGTCCAATTTACAAAATAATAATAATGGCAACAGTAAGAACATAATAGTATCTGAAAATTAACACATTTTTAAATAATTCAATATGAGTAACATAAATTATATTACGAATAAAACAATAAAAAAGTTTAATGATTGCATAGATATAAATCTAGAAATTGAAAGATCAAGAGGAGTTACAAACTAATATTATCATTGCGTTTCACTCAACAACCAGGCTTTTTCTAAGCAAGTAGAGAATCCTTTATATACTCAATAATTAATATTCGTAGTTCGCTCGAAAACCATGTTGGAAATTTCGATTGACTTATGAATACTTTTTTGGCTAAAACATTTATTACACTCTGTAATACTTTATAAAAAGAGTTTAGGTCTATATTTATATCACTTGTTAAATACAAATCAGACCAATTGATACTTGTTAACATATTGTTCATTGTTGTGAAATCTATATTTTTAGTATCATATTCTTGGCGTTACTTTTTATACCGATTTTGTACTGATACCACTATTATTTACTGTCGACATTAATGCATTGAAATTGCCTATCATAGCAGCCGTGTTAGCCAAATATTGCAATTTCAGTTACGAGTTCAGTTAAATAAACTTGAAATATCCATCACTTTGGCGTGTAATATTCGTTAAAAATGATTGAAGTTATAATGTACAGTGTGATTAAAATTTCATTAAAGTTTGTATTTTAGCTGACGAATTATACGTTATAATATTTCAAAATATAATTTGAAACACTTTCCGTTACCCTATATTACAGCGCGTTTATTTTACAAATAGTTATAATCGATAGTGACTCAATATTATTTCATATGATTTATACAAAGGTGGTTTAACCCACAGTCATTGAAGTAATTTTTTCTGCTTCCCTCCCCTTAGGCGACATATGTTGTAAATTCATTTTTTATTTAAGTGTTCATTAACACTTGTATGTAATTAAAAAAAAAACCAAATAATAAAATACAATGCAGTGGAGTAATCACGATCATAACATTAATAATTCAAATTCCAAATATTCTTAATATATTTAAATAACATTGTCGTCGATACTATAAATTCATAACAATCTGTAATGCGATAACTTATATTGCGTAATATGCTTGTCATGAAGTAAAATGTGAATAAAAATATTATTATTAAAATATTATTAATATTATTTATTTAGCCGCCCCCAGTGTTTATATAAATGTTCAAATTGATCCACATTAATTTACAAAATCTATAAACAATATTTGAACAGTGACCGTTTACTTTACGAACCATAAACATTTGAATTGTTTTCGTATAAATTGAAACGTAATATTATTACGTACGGATACTAAAAACGGGATGTGCGCGAAGTAAAAATAAATTGGCATAAGTACGTGATAGGACTTGATTGATACTAGGGAAGTATAAGACAAGCTACTTATGATAGAAATCAGTATGAGCTATTTAAAGCTTTTGAAGTCACGGATCATTTTTAAAAATCATCCTAAGCATAAAACAAAATCCAATTGGCCTATGTGTGTATATATATATTTATTTTTTTTTGACCGGCTTTTATCATTCACCCCTGCCCCATCATTTTTTTTTTTTTTTTGGTATTTGATCCCTGGCGATATTATTCCATAATAAATAAATTAAAATCTATCACTGTTTACTGTTAAATCAATCGTGCGCTTCCATAAACCGATAAAAATGTCATGTAGTCCATTCGACGAAACGCGTACGTTCATCGAATAACATTGAAACGATATAACATGTAACACTATCACGTCCGTTGACCACTGCACTGCGTAGATTGTACGTTAATCGTTCGATAATGACACAAATGTAAAATGAAAACGTGTACAGCGATTAAATGTTAACGCGTTTAACTCGAGACAGCGAGTACTGCGACGGCGTAACATTTTGAATTTCGACTGTGTAATAATATTATTTTTCATATTTTTTTTTTTTTTTTACGCAAAAATATTATAAGTAGTTCGAGTGGATCATGTTTGGTGTGGAATCAAAGGATATTTTCAGGAAAAGTTTCAAACCCACGCAATAATCCTCAATGCATAAATAATAACACGAAAAATCCATCGATACTCTACAATGGAATATAATGTTTGGGTTATAATTTCGTCCACCGATCTAGGAAAGTAAACACACAAATTTATAGTTGTATAATAATTATATTATAATTGCCACGTGCACGTCGTCATATGATGCATGTCAGTACACCCATTACGATAAGTATTGATTTATTTCGTCGAGGAAGAATGCCAAGTTCGTAGAACATAATATTGTAATATTTTCGCTATTTGATATTTAAAAACTTAAGTTACGTAACGTTCATTGGACATTAACCATTAACATTGAATGAATAAAATTATAATTGATCATTTTAGCGTGGACCACCATTACCATCCCTACTACCAGCCAACTGCTGAATCCCCCGCCCACTATCTGTCCAATAATCAATCGCGTCAACAACAAGAGATTTTACCGCATCTAATTTGCAGACGGATCAATAGGAATAGACAAACATCTCTCCTCGAATTTACACACGGACATCCCGATATCTTTGCTTTATATTGTTTACTGATTCACTCGCAGTCATATTGCAATGAAATTGAGGGACAGACAATCAGATTGTGTAAAACATTGATGACTTTAATTCGTCTTTCTATGGCGAAAAATGCATCTACGGTCTGACCAAAGACTGATTAATGCAATTAATGGCCCTAAGTTAACCCATTATTGGGGTCCCTCGTGTTAAAAAACGTTTAATTAAACATATACGTCTATAGACATTTAGAAGTTATGAACAAAAAAAAATTTCGATTCTAGAGTTGGTTTACACAACATAATATTTTGTTTATTAAAGAATATAATTTAATTAGTGCTAAATTACACTAACATAAAACATAATGTAATACAACCAAAAATACTAAAAAAAAAAAATTATTTATAATGTTTTATTCTACATTTGCACGATACTAATGTGTCTAAATCATCATCAAACGTGAGTCTCAATCGACATAAAATCGTTAATGCATTCAACCTATCTTTGTGTTGATCTTAAACGATCTTTAATTAGAGAAAAATTTGAAAAGGAACGTTTTGCTTTATAATTCGTTTTAAGTATTATCAGATATGAATATTATCTTAATGTAATGTATATTCATTTGAAGAATATTTAATAAGCGTTAAGAATAAGTAATAGTTTTTTTTTTTTTCCATGGCAACGGATTATAAAACGTTAACAACTGGTGCTGGGATATGGAGTGGCTTAGTACACTGGACGACGGTGACATCATCGGAGTAAAGCGGGTGGCTTCGGATACTGATGCTGCAGCTATGCTTGTGAGCTCGGTGTTGATAGCAAGCTATAACGGTGGTCAAATGTACGTTTCAGTTCTATATAATGATCGATTTCAACTTTCTTTCCGATAAATCTTGACAAAGTTCGACGAGAAAATGCGGTTTTCACTCTATAACCGCAATTTTTAACAAACCACAATAATATATTATGCTAGCATTTTTAATTAAAGGTTTAACACATTATATCGTGTATTTTTAAATGCACATTGTAGTATTTTTAAACGCGATTGCACTAATTAAAAATACAATAACTAATTACTATGTTTAATTTGTTCTCGTGTTAAACTGATCTGAATAAATTATCTTCTAAATAATTATAATTTCTACTCGTGAAAATGTCGTCTTCCTCTTTTTACGTTAAATGCCAAACCATTTATATTTATTAATGCATATATTATTCATCATAAAGCCATAAATTAAAAAAAATAGATTTATATATATATATACGTATATAATTTTCTTATGTATGAAATATGATAGCATTTTAATTTCCATCTTACGTGAGGTTTTTTTGTATATTTTTGTTAATATTATTATTATCATTATAATAAACCATAATAATTCTCGATTTTAAAAAAGATAAATTATCCTCCATAAACTTTTAATATTAAAAAAAATCATCTACTTTACTTAAATTTAATTTAATTAAATTCAACTTTGAATTCTTTGAACGACAATTGCGATTTGTATACGTTATTTTATAATTTGTTCTTTTCGTATTTTTCAATATTTTAAATGTAAGTTATACATTTCAAGACAAATGTTTGTTACGAGTTTAATAATACTTCATTATATTATTACACGAATTAAATGTATACAAAAATGTTAATTATAATAATTTTTTTTTAAGTAACCAATTTTTAATTATGTTTTACATATTTGGTTGGTGCGCGAATATGCTTTGCAGTTGTGTAATACTAAAAATTATTTTTAATTTATTTTAATTTAATAATTTATTTTAAGAGGCTGATAATCATTGCATAAAAAATAAGCCATATAACTTCGGAACAAGTGTAGAAAAAAATAATTAGAAACTATACTTAAAAGGTTCTGTTCTTGTGTTTAAAACAATAAATCATGTTTGGTCGTAAGTTTTGTTATAAAAAAAAAAACGTACTATATATATATAAATGTTTTTTATATTATTTAAGAAAAAGATATATATATAATTTAGGATTTCCTGATGTTGCCCATCCGTTTTACCCGTTAGATACCACTACTGCAATGGATATATAGTTGTTAGGTCAATACTATACGCTACGAAGTCGTACAGTGTTGGCGTGAACAGTAGTACGCAACAACATAGGTGGTCAACCCGAAAACCCAGCACGACGTAAAGGACAACCATCGCGTATTTGTTGTGTACAGAAACGGTCTTCGAAGCTTTTATGACAACGGCGCCCATTAAAAATATTTCACTCTCCACTGCCCAACACCGAAAATATGTATCCAATCTCAAGGTATCAGGCACACACGTTTCGATTCAATATTGTTGATGTCGACATAGCTCAAAATAATAACGCACACGTGATTTTAGTCTTCGCGCTTTCCTCCCATTACGTACAATATACTCGTGTTTAAAACACGAAAAAATCTTTTATTTTTTTTTTTTTTTTGCCAAATCGCATGATCATAATTGGAACACGATGGACTTACGACGCAAAAGACCCACTCCGATACACCTTGTTCACGTTGCAAAACCGTCGATTTTGTTCCGCGGAACCCTTGGTTCGCGCACAAAACACGCTGTGGGCACCGTTGGCAGGCCTGACGAGAGGGAGAGAGATGATCCTCCCCCCTCCCGGGCCCGGAAATTAGGGACCACAAATTATTAAAAATTAAACACAATTAATGATAAGAATTTAATGAACACTGCAGAAAAAATTAAGATATACCTCCCGGGCCTGGGTTTCTCTGACCACGGCCCTGACCGTTAGTGTGTGGGGAAAAAAACTTGATATCGGTAATAAACGATGGTACGCAAGCGGCACGTTGAATATTTCTGTCGGAAAATCAAACACGACCGCGCGGCTATTGCCGTAAAACGTACCGAGGCGACGCGTAAATTGTTGAACACGGCCGCGGTGCATCGGTTGCAGTCATCGAGAAGATCTCCGAGTACGTTTCAAACGTAACATCGTCACGGTACGTTGTTTCTTTCACTGCGAGTCGCGTACAATCGCGTGTTATATTTATTTCGCATTCGAATTGAATACGTTTCAACCGCATTGTGCATTCAAAACAATAGAATTAATTAACACACGTGCGCATAAAACGCGATCGTATTTTTTTTTTTTTTTTTTTTTTTTTAACTATTGTTGACTTTTTCGCAAAAACACCCCTAGGATTTTCATTATATAGCATGTACGTGTAACTTACCGGAGCACGGACCGCGTGGAGAAGGGTAGAAACGCTGTATTATAAAATATACAAGTAACAATTAAATTTAATAAACATGGAGCCGTCAAATGGTAACCCACGTCAACTTTCGTTTCAACCGAGCCGCTCTGGAATAATAATTATTAGATGCGTCGGGAGGTGCTGCACAGGTTTAATTGAAACTAATATAAAAAAATTTAAAAAAAAAAAACCAGTCGGGGATGCGCGAGTTAATTTAGATGAGCTACAGTTATCAGTAACGAGTCGACCACCAGCGCACTGTCGTTTAAAGCCTGGCGGAACAGAATATATCAATTCGATATCAATTAACGGAGAAAATTCGTCGATCTCGGCGAACACTTACTCGCACAAACGGTAGGCAAACACTACTGATTTTACGTCCACAGCGCAATAAACATGAGCGATAAAAAGAAAGGTACGAGTTAGTCGATAGTAGTTTGACCCACACACGAGCGATTATTGAATTATTAGTTATGTGTTTTAATTGTAATAATGTGGACGAAGTGGGGCTGACAACAAGTACGAAGAACAAAACGAGTGTTTTATTTTATGTCGTCCAGTGACCGACGGAACGTCACTACCTCAAACGGGCTGCATCTTGAATTAACACGGTGCTTAGTCGATCGAGTTAAAATATTGGTGTTAAGATAGTGTATTTACTCTTTTGCGTACTTCATGCTAATCATTTAATTTTTCACCAGTCGCGCATTCGTCGTATATCAGCTCGTATTCGGGGACGCAAGTGCAGCTGGTCGTGTACGCTGTTTACAGATATTTTGCTTCGGTACGATTTATCATATTCACCGGCGATCCATCTCGAAGAAATTAAATCTAATGCCGGTAACAAATCATCGGTGCCAGCACGTCGTGACAAAAGAAGGAACACGAAAAAGGCACAGAACGTGAAACGACGGGCGACCGATCAACCACAAAGGATCGTAGGTCGGAATTTTTTTCTCCCTCTCGGGTTTTTTTTTTTTTTTCTCCTATTCTCCTTATATCCCGCACAAACGTCGCGATATAAAAGTAATCCTTCTCGGCGACATGGACGCGTATGCGTGCGCGCATGTGTGTGTGCACGCTAGTGTGTCGATTCGTTCGCGCGCGCACGCACAACCTTACCCTGTCGCCGGCAGGACATTACGTCGAATATCGGCCGAGGGGTCGCTCACGATACGCCGCCGCATGCCCACCCCGTCGCTAGTGCGCCCCGGCGGAGTAATGTTTTAAGAGTACGTAATCGTAGTAGTAGTAGTAGTAGTAGTAGTACTAGTAGTAGTAGCAAGTAGTGGTACGAGCAGTCGTAGTAGTAACGAGTAGTAGTCGTTCGCGGACCACGTTTCGAGCCGTACGCGTCCCGATCATAACCGTCTCATTGGCGAGACGTACGCGCAGGTAAGAGTCGGCAACCGCTGCGGTGTTCCAGTCGAAGTCCAACCGTCGCGCCGTGCGCACGTCACGCAGTCAGTACCACGATGACGGGTTGCGGCACGTGACACACCGATCGTATTTGGGGCTCGTCGTCGTCGTTTTTTTTTTTTTTTTTTTGGGGTCGCCTTTTTTTTTCGCCTTCGGGCGAACACCGACAACAGCGCCGAACACAGCTGGCGAAAACCATCTGGACACGTGTACGTAAGTTTTTCCTGCACGATCGAATAGATTCCTGCGCGGACAAACGTTATCGCGACGGGTACGGTTATCCCTTTCCTATTCCGTTCCGACGATGGAAAATATGTTGTTAGGTGGTCGAAACGTGTTTTTCGTGCACTCGTCGGAAACATTTCTCTAACGTCCGATCTCAGATTTTTAATCAGATGTGTTTATACGTTGTGTCCAGTCCGCATGATATTACCCTTGCGTATTATAATAGCAATAATAATAATTACGTTTTTATATTGGTTTGTCGCGTAAAATATTACATGCTTCACAGCATGCAGTGGTGCGGTATTCTACATTTTTAAGTTGTAATAACTGTTATTCGTGCTCCAACACACGTACTTACCGGTATTTTTTCGTTCGCACAGAAACTTATTTACCGGTATATTTTCGCTCGAGTAGAAACTTACGCATTATGTAAACGCACATATATTATGTTTCGCTGTGTGTTCACTAACCGACCGCTGTTGCATGATGATTGGGGAGAATACGAAACAAATAAATCGTTACGATTTTAGGCGATTTATATTTTAAACGAGAAAACGATGATAAAGGAAAAAAAGCTGTTATGCGACATGGCGTTTTTGACCGATCTGGCAACGTTTAGGAACACAAGACGGTTTGATATTAGTCATTATTTTAAACTATCATGATAAATCCTATCGAAATCGCTCAGATTAATGTCATTATTAGTTGATGGAAACTATTTATCTTGTAGAATTAATATACGAACACCCACCGTGCTCAAACGGATTGTAAATTTTCAAATTGCTAAAAAACGCAATCGATTCACGGGTGGTACTCCTTTCACCCAAAAAATGACCTTCCTCTTTTTGCCCACGTCCTCTTTTCGACCAAAAATGAAAAAAACAGTTTCCTCTTTTCGCCCAAAAATAATTGTATTCTTTTCGCCCATGGTTTCACGTTTTACAATTTGGAAACCACTGTCTCAAAATTAATAATTTTTAAAAAAAATCATATAATAATCAAATAAAAAAATAGAAAAAATATATAATTATTAATAATAATTTAATAAGTGTTAAAAATAAGTATTTAAAATAGTGTTATCGATGTAAAATAACTAATAAGTAATTTGATTAGGTTACTACTTAAATAAATAGTTTGTTTTGTTGTTGTAAAATAATACAAATATTCATATTAATTTTGACTTTTAAGTAATTATAACGTTTATTTAAGTATTTTAAACTATATATTTCGATAGAAGAGTCGGCACCTTTATACACTTTTCTCGACTGACTACATTAATAACAATCAAAAACGTGATTTAAGATTTTTTAAAAATTATTAATTTTGAGAAAGTGGTTTCCAAAATGTAAAACGTGAAACTATGGGCGAAATAATACAATTATTTTTGGGCGAAAAGAGGAAACTGTTTTTTCATTTTTGGTCGAAAAGAGGACTTGGGCAAAAAGAGGAAGGTCATTTTTGGACGAAAAAAGTTCCGCCCCGATTCACATTCTTAGAAAAATGTTGCATTCGTATCTATTGTTTAAAATATGATTAGTTTACAAACATGATCATTAACGAAATAAGAATATAAGTTACTTTTTTTTTAATAAATAACTGAACACGTTATTTTTTTATTTTAATTTTTAATGACGATGCGTTGATTTTAGTTTTATGATGTACAAATACTAATCAGTTGATCTATTTCATGGTCACTTTAGTTTAAATGCTTTTTTCAATTTAAATTTTAGAAATTAAAAATATATTTCTTGGTACAAATTATTATTTTTCATGAAAAGTGATCAGAATTATAATTGCGGTAGAAATTTTGATGCATTACTGTTGAATTACAATAGGGATCGAAATAACCGACAAATAGTTTTTGATAAATATTATATTATTCAATTAGCGAAAAAAAACAACTTTTTTTAAGTTGAGACATTTCTTTTTATCACGTGACTTCAACAAGTTATTAAAAACGAGAAGTAACTTTTAACTCTAAGCATAACTCACTCGGTTTCATACTTATTTACTTACACCGGGACAACTTCACTTAACGAGTTAACAAATCTGTTAACATGCCCAGTCTCGTTAATTAATACGGTTGGAGTGCACAACCGATTTCAGCACTCGCCTCGAGGTCTCGACGGAATATCACGTTATAAAACATTAATCGCGCGCGCGTCTACACCGCCACTGAAAAACCGCGCGGTGGTGCACTCTTGTTACCACCACGCCACGTCTCCATTAATGTAAAACTTTTACGTTCTTTTAATAAAACATCTACCGCGTACAGGTACTAGGTTTTCGAATTATCTATGGGTTTTCTCAGCTCCGCGAACCGATTTTCAATGATATCTCGGTTCGCGTTCCGAACGTCGCAGCACAACGAACCGTAAACATAGGGGGTGGCCACTAACCATAATTTCGAGAACCGTAAATGTATAAAGCTAATTCGAAGCTATCCACATTGTTAACATCTGGTTTATAAAATGAAGACACATTTTTTATTTTATTATTTTACTATATATACATATATATATATATATATATATATATATATATATATATATATATATTTAATAACTGTTAACATTATTAGAAGAATTATTCATTAGAAGTGCTAGTTTCAAGTGTTCATTTTTACTGTTAGTTTTCTGATTAAAACAGTGTCTTAAAAAAACAACATAAAAAAAAATGATTATTCTAATGGGATTATATTTATTAATTTTACTTCAAGTTTGGATCCAAGAGTCGCATGCAACTCGCGAGTCTCGTTGTGACCACCCCTGATATACATCAACAGTTTTCCCACCACAAAATATACGACCGATTGCGCGTTGTTACATCCCATAAACGCGGCAGCAGTGTACCCGGTGAGTTATAGCCATCGTGCAACCGCGCTTGAGATCTATACATGTAACATTGTTTCCTATTACTTCTCCGGGATCGCCGATCGCTTGTACCACCGCAGCCGCGACCATAAATTGTGTAAAATTTAAATCAGGTACCATCCCTCGTATCTCTTCCCGTCCCTTTTTTCTTGGCGTGCGATTCGATACAACACCTGCACTCTGCCAACGGCAAAACTACACTTGACACTACACCCCCCCCCCCATTTTTAAATATATGTACGACTACTGTTGTAAATACTTCCTCTACATGTATTGCAATAACTCAAACTCGGCTTGTAACCATTATTTTTTAGACACAGTTACATTGGAAACGAAAAAAAATTATACCAGATAAAAATTTAATATAAAATTTTTAATAAAAAATGATAAAATGATGATAAAAACTTTTACAAATTACGTTCATTATAAATTTTGTTTATAAAACATGTAATAAAAATATAAATTACAAAAAAAAAAAAGTGTATAAACGTATTTGTTTTTATAGTAATGTAAGACATTATTATACAATTATAATAAAACAGACCTTAAGTCGATTGAACTATTCAACATTTTTAATTTTATAGAATTTTACCTACTTTTCGATGAAAAATCGATGAATTAATTATTATTAATACGTCGGTAATCCAAAATATTGAGATCGAAATTCCTAGCTCCAATAGGTTTGGATCAAAAGTGTATAACAACATAGCTATGCCTGACATTTGTTCACACTTATTTCAGTTACTGCACTAGTGCAATTCCATTTTGTAATTCAATAGTTTTATTAAATACAACCCCCCCCCCCCCCGAATAATATGAAAAAAATAAACATAACATTTAATTTTTGTATCTCAATTAAATTTATGTATTTTTATTTAACTAAGTTTATACTTATTCCAATGTAACCGAAAACGTTTAATTTAATTATATTTTACATAATAGTTAAATACTCCAAATGGAAAAGTACTCTCGATACGAATTTTAATTGTAAATTTATACAAATTTTTTGATTACCAAGAAATTAAACCGTTTTTAATAATTATTATTTCGTTAACGTTATAGTCCCGGGCGAAGTTCATCGGCGCACAACTATATTATTTTATTACTTGCAGTAGTTAGTAACACAAATTATTTTATGTTTAGCATATTTTCTCGAGGAACGAACGAAATATCAGAAGAAAAAATATATTAACCTCTGACGGAATCTAACTGCGATTTTGCCGATTTGCACTTGGGAAATTTAACTAGCAATAAATTCGCATAGTTTTAATGTATCAACCACGACAATAGTGGTGTAATTATACCTACCATCATTATTACTGTCGGTTTATAGCTCTTTAAATTTTATATATCCATCGGGTTTTTTTCTAATTTGTAAAGTACATTAATTTAATTAATAGCATTAGTAATAATATGTTTATTGTATTTGAATATCATAAAAAAAAAATTTTAAATAATTTGAACAGTATTTCCATAAGTAGAATTAATTTACGCATAAAATACATTTCATATGGTATTCAACACTCCCAAGGTACGTTACAAAACATTTAAGTTTGACAGATGAAGGTATCTACATCATATTCTTCTTGACAGGTGTTGTGCTTTATTTTTTTTTTTCATTTGATATACATATCAATACCGATGTATCTGTACATTAAATAAAAATGGTCACATTATTTATTGCGAGCATTGTAATTTTCTTTCTATTCCTTTTACTTTTAGGTCTAACAATGGATAACATTGGTATTTTTTTTCTAAATTTATAAAGAATGTCAAAATACTTCAAATATTTTTAATAATGATGTGGACATAAATATTCTTATACTATTTTGATAAAATGAATTTTACTTTTCAGAATAAGAACATAAACATAATACTAACAAAATGTTCAGTTTTTTATATAAATGTCAATCGGAATTTTAAAATTATGAATTAATAAGAAGCCATGTTAATTTATGATAAATCCGAAGAATGAAAGAGTTCGATGTACACAGTCGTTCGCCAAAAATATAATGTTAATTATTGAAATATCAAAACTCGTAATAAAATCATAAATTATGTTGTGTAATATTAGTAAAAGATTAGAACTTTTATACCTTTTAAATGTACACATTAAATAAATATATATATTTTTTTAAATATGTTATAACGTAAATATTATTTTTCAAACGTTAAATTACTCGTATAATAAAAAAAAATATTTTAATGAATCATTTTTAGAAAGAATAGTATTAATTCAAAACATTGTGCGCATATTTATACAAAACGAATAATGGTGATATGAGACTATTGCATGTACAATTCTAAAATGTACATAATAATAAAGTTTAATTTGAACAAAATACGTTTTTCAATATTTTAACATTTAATAACCAGCAGTCAAGAATGGCAGATAAAGGATTTGTCAAAAGTATATATATATAACATCATTTTATTTGTTCGGATATAATATTTGATTCGTTTTCAATAAAACGACTATGGTATGGATACTACTAGTAAAAAAGAATAGTAAAAAATCTTTTGAAACTATGCGTTTACTTTAAAAAGATTCTAGATGGATTATACATATAGACGTTCACTTTGAAAAGGCTTTGCAGCGTATGATATTTTCAAAGTGAACAATACTTTACTTTAACTTTTTGTTTCACATGACTCAAGATAATTATTATTTTCCATTTTGAAACTTGACACGATTAAAACGTAAAATATATTTGACTTATAAACACTTTCCATTAAGTATGTTCATCACTTTTTGATTATTCGAGTGAATCGAGGAATGTATTTTATTACATATTTATTTTTGGTTTATGATTTTATACAATAAACGTTAGTTAAACTTCGTGTTTAATAAGTTATAAATCTACACAGGAAAATATCTCTAAAACTACAATTTGTTCTTGTCACAATTTTTATTTTTTAGTTGACCAATTTAACAGGTAATATTGGTACTGTTTTCGATTTATTTTATAATTTTATACTAACGTCGTTAACACACTTTTAACGTCATCGATCTAAAGACTGAAAATCACGTACTATTATAATTAGGGTTCAGATGTTTATGCACTTAAAATCACTGTAATATGTATGTATTTAATAATTACAAAATATGCATTCAAAACATGCACAAAAAACATAAAATACGCATTTTAGCTAAAAATAAAAACCCTAAATATGAAGAATAAAACTTATTTTACCTTTAGTATTAAACATTAACTATAATTTATATTATATAAATATAAAATGTACATACATGTTTACATTGAACATATTTTATTTTTATAAGTTGATATTTTTATATTTAATATTTTTTTTTTAATATTGGGAATATAATTATTTAAAATATGAGCATTACATTATGATACAATATTTTTTTAATTTGATCAATTTTAAATTTAAAAATATTTGGGACAAACAATTACACAAGTTGATAATTTATCTATCTGTTAATTTAAATTATTTTAAAAAACCATTCAAAATTTACTGAAATATACATTTATATTCTTAAAATTTCAAAAATATGCATTAAAAATATAAAACTATGAAATACGTAAAAATACACAAGGTAAAAATAGTATTATTTTATTTAGTAGAACATAAATCAAATTTGTTTCCAGGTTTGAATAAAATTGAATCAACAGATAAAAATATGCGATTTCATAAACATTCCAACCAGGCGCGGATCTAGAACTCAAATTGGGGGGGGAGTAATTTTTTTGATAGGAAAAAAGATAATACGCAACTGCAAAATAAAGAAAGTAAATTATAAATTAAGATTAGAACGTTATAAATAAAAACAAATTTTAATTTTTAAAATTCTTTTTTTTGTTTTTCCAAATTTAGAAATAATATCATCAACATTTATGGATATATATTTGTAAATATTGAGCAAAGCGACACCGGTGAAGCGTTCCTCTCCCATGTTTGAACAAAGGCACGTCTTAAGGGGGTTGGAGCCTAGTATGTTTTAAGGATTAATATATATACATTTCGTAAAGCATTTATATTTAAGCTGTGTAAATGGGCGAGAAATAAATTAACGTTAGTGTGAGTACTCCGTTATCATGCCATCGCAACTTGAAAGTAGAGAATGATCGCATGTATAGTATATTTGTAACAAATTATTAGAACCTAAATTAGCGATTAACAGTGCCGTACGTAGCAAGTATATGGTATATTAAATAGACATATAATTAACGGATTGGCAATAATTTTTTTTTTCTTTTATTGAACAAAAATATTTACAATGTGTATTAAATATTTACAATAGGTAATATGGTAGTCAGATTACAAGACTGGACAGATTGATCGAAGGGGGTGTCCATCGACACTACTTAATGACAATAATCTTATCTAAAATAAATTATCTATCCGTCGGAGGTCGAAATATTCTGCAGATTTACAATTATATTTATATTTACTCGCTAACAGTGCTGTGAAGAATACTTTAACTGTATAGTATTTCAAATACTTTGAAAAAGTATTTGGAATACTGTTGCTCCATCTACGGCTAAACGGCTAACACAGAAATACAGAATATTCGATAAAACTATTATTAAATTATTATTGTGGTTGGCAATAATATTTTTCCAAACAAATATTTTAAATAAAAATAAAATATTCGAAAAATAAAACAAAGTACGAGTGCAAGTATTTAAAAGAAAAAAAGTATTTATAATACCATTGAAAATACTTTGTCCTGAAAGTATTTAATATATACAGTATACTGTCTAACTAATTTTTAATAACTTAAAAATGTATTCAATACTTAATATAGTATTTGAATACTTTTACTCAAATACTTTATAGCACTGCTCGCCAAAAATATTATATCATTATGTTTATAATCGCTATTAATATTCTTAGAATGTGGATGTAAATTATGATTTTATGAACAAGTGGTGATGTAGTTTAAATATAAATAAATATAATATGTTATATAACATTTTTATTGCAAGAAAAAATCTAATTAAAAAAAAAAATTAAAAACGCAATTTATACATAGTTTAATTTTTAAATAAATACTAAGATTAGGTTAATCTTTATTTTTTGGGGAGTATTATGAACCCCATGACCCCCCTTCTTGGATCCGTCTAATCCAAACTTAGGTTATAATAAACATAACTATACGCAACTATACAGTTACAACATGAATTATCCCCTTGGATGTTATCCCATAATGTATATTATATAATTATTATATGCAGACGAATGCTCGAACAATATGGTAAAATATATAATTTTGAGTAAATTCCACAGCTGCGCAAACTTAGAACTCGATTCTACACTATATTTATTTATATAAATATAGTAAAATGTATTGTCGGAGGATATATACGAGTATATATTGCAATAGTTGTTCTCCGACAGTAGATTTTACTTAACGGATCAATATATCGTTATATCTAACTCCAATATTTTTCTCTAATAACAAATTGTATTGTATTATTAGAACAGAATTTCACTACTCTCGTTGTGCCCTCGAGTTTCAATAGATATTTTGTAAACCACGGCGGCGGTGACGGCATATTCAAATATTCAGAAGTCGAATATCACACAGTATATTGCTGTAACCTTTCGCCCGACGAGTATATTATACTCTGAACCGTCGATCAAGTGCTGTTAGGGTTATGCTTCGGTATTATAATATTCACCACGGTTATATAAAGGATGTCCGACCTGCATTGACGGCTATCCTAAAGTGTAGCGAAGACCGCTACGCATTTTATCGGAGTAGGAATTCGTGTATATTTCTCAACGCCAATAGCGCAACGTTTAATTGAATAATTTGGCGATTTTAGGTGCGGAGTTGCCATTTTAATGAATCGCTATACCTAAATTTCTTACTGGAAATCCATCACTGTGAATCCAATCATTAGTCTTACTTCACCAGTGTTTCCCAATCCCTTTATTTCTCGTGATTTTCAAAAATCTCACCTATCCTCCCCTGATAAATTATAAAAATAAAATTGATTACTTTTTTTTTTTTTTATGTTATCAAAAGTATTAAATAAATAATAAAATAATATGAGATAAATTAATTTAAAATATTTCAGAACCTCATTTGATTCGTATAAATATCATACATAAGCAAAATAATAAAAATAAATCTGAGAGATTCGAAAGTGTTTGGAGGAGGTTGGTGTACGTAATTTATAGATTGTTTTGTAATCATTATTAACAATTGATAAATGGTATGTATAATATAAGTATAGAAATAATGTTTTATATTTATTATATTTTATATATGTTTTTAAACTGATCATTTTTTTAAACCATTTTGTCCCATCATTCGTACAATAATAAATTAACATAATGCGAATGAATTAATTTAAAAAAACATGGCAATTAGTTTTAGAAGTATGATGACCACTGAGTGGAAATTACTGCTAGAGTGGCGCCGATCATCTGCCAGTTTTCGTTGCGCGGACTATAGTCACAATGCTGGCGCAGTACCGGCTCACTGTGAATTACCAATACATTTCGGACGTTAGTCGAAAAGGTCTGCAATAATAATCAATCGTAAGAACAACATGCGATCGCGGGTCATTTTCGGACAGTTTGAATAATACACCGCAGTCCATCTTCTTAACAGAAAAAAAAAATCGTTTTACGATGACGTTTAATAATATTTATACATGTGTTTACTAATTGCGGTAATAGGTGTATGGAGTGACCGGCTCTGAACACAAGGATAATAAATAATCGAATAATGTCCACATGAGATCCCGGCTACTTAATGGCATGTATTTTTGCCAATTTGATCAAACGAATTAAAATAAACGTAATAGGCATCGATCTATAGAAAGCGTGGAATGCTTAGTGTTTGGCACATATGAGTGCGATAAGATGAATAAAATATAAATAATTTATAAATGTACATTTAGTAATTCATGTTATAATAAATGAGAACTGTAATAATAATAAAATTTAAAAAATTACATATTTTTATTTCGAATACGACAGGCGAAATTTGTTTTAAAAAATATGCGATCCACTCCCTAAAAAGGTGAAATAAAATCCCGCTGTGGAGCGTAGTAAAAATATTCGAGGTATAATAAGCGTGACCGATACGCGTTAACCTGTCTATATTATAATTTTACTGCGGGCACGATGCAGAATCGAGAACTATGTTTGTTTTTAATTTTGTATTTTTTTGCTAAAACCTCGATAGGAGGTGGGGAGGCCCTCGTAGCAATTATTTACGGACTAATAATTTATGCTGAGCCCCGGAAAATAACGATACCATTTTGTTTATGATGTACGAGCAGTATATCCATCGGTTGTTTATGGGTAACCATTTGAATAATGATGAAATAGAGTTGTATGCTCCTAATAAAATACACATAGGTTTTTCGATATATATACGTATATTAAATTTTCTGTATGGTGTATTCAATTTGCTCACAAAAAAAAAATTTTGTCAATATTAAATACATATATATAATACACAATATATTTTAGAAAATTAAAAAATATCATTTCATACACATGCGCGTGTACTACACAACGTTTATTAATATTCTTTTCCTTTTTTTAAAACTCCCGTAACCCCGTAACTTTTATATCATATATATATATATATAAATAAAAGTAGCGGATTTTGATTAGTGGAGGGTGGTGGAAACACACTTTTCTTTTTTCTTTCTTTTTTTTTAGTTTCCTTTTTTTTGTTTAAATATTTTTCAATAATTATTTTACTTTTGTCTTTTATGGAAGTTTTAAATTGTTTAACAAAAGTACGAATAAATATATTATCCTCATTTTATTTATCTTATTTAAATTGCGCTTTATAACTAAAAATACCATAGACGTGCGCACGAGCCGAGGCTCAATCGGAATATTTTTCAGGGGCATAATAAAATTTTAAATTTGTGTCGATATATATTTAATTATAACAATATGTTTGAGGAGTTCCTGAAAATTGTATTTCATAACAGTGAAATAAAATAATAAATATTTGTGTAACACTACATCAATTTCATTGATTTATTCCTCTAACAAAAATATTGTGCACAAAATATTATGTACTATGACTGTGGACATTAATAGTTCATTATTCATTATTCTGTACCGAGCAAAATTCATTTGACAGTTCACATAATATAATAATACCGTTTTTTGTCTTTAACGCATATAGAACTGTAAAGTGCTTTTTTTTTTTTTTTGATACTATTATGCATTTGTTTCAGCAACATTTATTGTATTTTTTTTTTTTTTTAATTATTGTAGTAAAAGAAAAAAAAACACATGCCAACTCTCCCCGTATTTTCAATTTACGAGTATTCAGTGAAATTCAATGAACGATTAATGTGATATTGTCTAATAAAAGTATACACATTTTCACATTAATCGTTTACACATTTATGAGTAGTTTTTTAGATATAGGAAAATGTTGTATGAAAAACCGTACGTAAAGACGAATAAAAAAAAATGATTGAACATTCGATTGAATCGACAACGATCAAACGTAATAGCGCATCAATAAATAAAGACTATGCCTACGCTATAGAATCAACATCGCGAACAATATAATTCTTATAAAATCGGTAACAACACCGTGGTGGAACCATGTGAACGAAATCCGTGACGGACACACCACAGCCATATTATAACGGAACAAAGGTGTTTCGCACGCAGTATACAAACCGAAATGCGTTCCAATGAATTATATATTTGTGTAGATCTGCGTCGACTTCAAACTCAATTCAACGTTTTATACATCATCCGTTTGACCGAACTGAAAACAAATTGAATCGACCAATACACGGAACGTTTATGAAGATTTTAAAGGCAAACGGACACGGTTGACCCACACACGCTAACATCCCAGTGTATTTTTATCAGAACCAGCACTATAATATGCATCTTGTGTACGTCTCAATCCGCTGGTGGATTTTTTCTAGCGGCCTATAACATACGTTTAACTCGATTTGTTTTTACCGGTCGTATCGTCATAAATGTATGAGATGTTCGCGATAAATGCTCGCAGTTACGAAAATACCGTTGGACATAAATAATAACAGCGACGGGTAAAGTTGAATAGCAATTTTTCGTACTCTTGGATTACAAAAAAAAAAAAAAAAAAAATGCAACAATCGAACTGCACTTGAAACCAGATAAAATGCTCGAAAAAATAATCTCATTTTCATGAACAACCGTTTTTTACAAAACATAAAGTTACATAGTGAAATATAACGTAATAATAATACCTTTTTTTACATAATAGGCACCTTTTTTGTTATGCTCACAATTTTGTCGAAAATAAAATAAAACATTTTCTAATAGATCCTGATTCAAATGATGCGTGATTAAAAGTACAATATCATTAGATTTTCGATAAATGTATAAACATCACATTTTCCGACCCGAATGCAGACCGTTTCGATCTGGGAAATTTAACTATTCCTATAGCGATCCATTGGACTACAACTACAGTATAGCTGCACGTGCGTGTGCACAACGATGATGGGTCAACGAACTATATTGTAACAATGGAATTCGATTAATTTAAGCCTTATTATTAGACGCATTAATTTCAACGATACGTTACATAAATTAAACGTTTAAAAAAATAATAATAACAGTTTACTGTTATGATACAAGTATAATACACAAACTCGAATGTTTTTTTATAAAAATCGATCAATACATAATATGTAATTACGTCTTCGTATTATAATATTATGTACGCTTGGTTTAGATTTTGTTTTATTTACGTTTTTATTCGATATGTTTTCGAACGGTGGATTACAACAGTGTTACACTTATAAAATAATCTCCCCATTCGAAAATATATTGTATCATGTATCAAGAGATAATGGTGACCTGAGGTCGCGATTACCCTATTATCCGGATACTATGCGCACTTGCTGATGTCCATAAATTAATACGAAAACGTTTCGACTCGAAATAATAACTATTATATATAATATCATAATAAACTGGTGGTCGTTCTAAATGCACAGCAATGACTAATAATTTAACTAATTCAATAATATATTATAGGTACTACTCGCATCATGTATTATTATAGTATTAATAAATTAATTTTCGAAACTTATTTCATTCTTAATCATAATATAACATTGATTTGGATTCCTATAAATGAGTTTTATCACTTACTACTGTTATACGAATATATTATTCCGTGCGTAAAATAATTCAAATGAAAATGCGTGACTATATTTTATGCCAGTCAAATTGACTGTAGGTACGTACTTATTCAAAGCCCAAAAATAAAATATGTAATATTTGTATTTTCATAAAAAAAAAAAAAAAATGCAGTTAACTGGAATTTTCAAAAAGCTATTGGAATATCAAAAATTCGTCAAACATATAACGTGATAATTATTATCATCATAAATTGTTCTAATAATTGTACATTAAAATTGAAGTTTAATCGAACTATATCGAGTGATTTTTTAAGTATAAGAGTATTTTCAAACTTTGATTTGTGGAAAATATATGTATACAATAAGACTATATTTTCCAATACACAGAACTGTTTGAAAAAGTACCCTGTAACCATATAATCTTTTGTTTTTCAAATAGAAACGCAATAATTTTTTACGCGAAAAATTCCGTTTATTTTTCTGGAGTTCTTGATATAAGTATATAATATGATCAAAATTTAAATTCGAAATGGAACGTGATCTATGAGATAATATTTATTAACTTTTCCTGAAAATATTATCAATAAAAGCGAAGGCAGTTGGAGATGTGATGTGATATATGATACTTGATATAAACGATAAGATGTAGAAGAAGGATTAACTTTTTCAGAGTTAATTAAATAACGGTTAGTTTCGGTTACATCAAATCCAGCTGGTGTATACGTGTTTCAATAATTGCAGCTGTATAGAATAAGAGAACCATTATCATTGCTAAAAAGAAAAAGAAGATCATAAGTCTGATTAAGCCATTTGTATTATATGCATGGATATAATTTCTTTTAAGTCTTATTTAATCTTGTATAAATACCGTAAATCCTTTAACTATCCATTAAATGATATAAAAATAATTGAAATATCAGCCGGATGTTCAAATAAGACATCTCGTAGGTATAATATATACGCATATAGTCACTTTGTTAAATTAATAAGTTAAAATGTATGTTTTGATCCAACGCTTAAAAGAGAAAAATGCATCTACATAATTACAGAAGAGTATTATAAAGTGGAAGTACAATTTTTTTTTTTTTTTTTTATAGATGAATTACAAAGTAAAATGCTTATTTATTGTTCAAATGTACTACTGTGCTATGATAAAAATATTACCAAACATTATTAAATAATCATAGTATAGTATGTATAAAATAATAATGTACACTGAATTGACGAATAAACTAACGAAAATATAATGAAATATAAATAATTACATCCTAGTATAAAAAACAAAAATAAGTCATGTAAACCACTGTTGTTACGTTGATATAATTGTAGGTATATAGATGCGTATGATAGGTAAAAACGTTTAGGCCCTATTTGCGAGTAATATTTTAGCGTTCGAAGTCGGGCTATTGAGATCCCGAATGCAATAACGCTAATGCATCCGAGTAACAAATTTTTTTTTTTATTTCTCTATTCAAATAATTACATTAACGTTGGAGAATATGCGTGCGAGATAATTAAAAGAGACGTCTCTTGCGTCTCTGCGGTTGTACAATAATACCATAAAAGTCACGGTAACCCCTCCCCCAACCCTCGAACCAGTACAGCAACCATTTCCAATAATAATAACAATAACGTTATATAATAGTAGGTACCGTTGTTGAATCACGTTTTTATATTTTCTTCCGAAAGGTTTCTTCTCGTGACAGTACGCTAATCAGGTGGGCGCACAAAAAAATATTTTTGGAAAGGTTTTAAGGGTTTTCAAGGGCTACGCAATAATAACAATATACAAATAACAAATAACGAATAACAGCGAAAAATTAGATTTAGTTACTTTTACCTTTCGACCGATTGTTCAGTATAATAATAATGTACAGGTACACGTTTTCTTACAGCTCCGGTGATGGCGGAAGTGGGATACGAGGTGAACCCCTAAAATCCCTATTTGAATACGCGCATACTGTTTATATATATATATATGTATATAACACGATTGTACTGCACAGTGGTCCCGCGGATAACGGAACTTTCTACACTCAAATAGTAAACATTAAATGAGTTAAATAAATCTTTTGTTCGCCGTGTTGTCAGTCGAACTGCAAAACATGAACCGAAACCGTTGGTGAAGATAGACCGTGGGGAAAAAAAGAGCATCCGCCACGCCCTTGGGAATGTTACGACTTTTGCGCATCGGCCGCGCGCGCGTGAAACAATAGTATTATGTTATCGATATTTAATAATTTTTTCGATAATTGTTATATCGACTGGTTCGCGCGCGCGAACGGACCACGGAAAACTGCGACCGGAATTTGGAGTCGGACGATGGGGGTGGTTGACGACCACGACGATGATAACGTTTTGGTACGTAATAATTTATTCGGTCGTTTATTCCAGTTTGTCGACCATAATGGAAATGACGTTTTCGGGAGAAGATCCGCATGATGATGATGTCCGCTGACCCTCACGGAGAAACGCTCCGGGTCGTATCGGTATGGCGAGATCGTACACACGTGATAATTACCATTGCGAAACAAGCGGCAGTATCTACGTGTGTACGCGATTCCTTCCGAAACATAATGCAAATGAACTGAACTTTATTCCGAACTTTCATCTCCTAATTGTTTAACCGAATTAACGTAACTTTTTTTTTTTTTTTTTGGTAACATTTGGAGCAATTATTTTTGTTATTATTATTATTTTATTTTCTATTGTAGGAGAAATATTTGTCGTTAAGCGAAGAAATCACTTTTGAATGATGCGTACGCTAATCCCGTTTGGACTAAATTTACTTAAAAAAAAAAAATCAAGTTATAGCTCTCGATTTCCAAGTCTGTCCTGTATGGTGTTTTGAAAATATTTTAGGCGGCACGTTTCAAAATTAATGTATCATTATCAGAATATATTGATTTTATAAAATGTTTTTTTTTTCTGGTTAAAATATAACTATTTGTATAAGAAAAAAAAATATTTTAACTAATTTTTTTGTAGTGTATGAACACATGTATGTACACAGCATATTACAATATTTTATCGACATCAATAATAATGCATCGCTATGGGTTCGCGTTTGTACCGCAGAATCAAATTAAAATTATTTATTTACATAATAATCAATTTCGAACACGACTGCGCCTTACTTGATTCATGTAGTAAACCCGTCAGATTGTGGGAATTCGATTTCTTAATAATCATATCTCTTATAAATTCAATGTTTTGAATCGCAAGCGTAAATCAATGTTTAGAACATACACAATTTTTGTTAGTTTTATTTTGTTCTTTTTACTGCACCTTACTGTATTGCAATTATATTTCTTGTATTATAATAATAATTAGTAAAAAGAGTATTTTTAATAATTGTATAATTATTTGTATTCGTGTTCAATTAGTGTCCTATTTTTCTAATCTATCTACCTACGAATATAGTATATATATTTTTATATATACAGTTCATAAACTTTATGCAATAGTTTCTCTCTCAGTGTTGCACATTTAGGATTTTGGTCATTGCTAAGTAGGTATATTTAATGTTTGAAACGGTTTAAAAAACAATTGCTATTTATGAAATATACTTGTAGAGTAAACAGAACGAACAATATTCTATATTAAGGTCAGATTTCAGAACGGAAACATTATTCATACGTATTATTAACAGTAACATATTATTAAACTCTTCTATTGATATTGATAGTGCATATTTGCCCACGTTTAACTATTGATTAATGGGTATCTGATATCATTATGGCTTTATATAGCCGTACAATCTTTAGCATAATAATTATTGACTGTAGGTGTTGAAGATAAAAGTCTAACATTAATTTCCATTATTTTTTCTCTTTAAAATTTATACTCAAAACGTGTTAAACCAACGTATTGAATTTTTTATCATATTCTGGTCTAAGTGGAAATGACAATCATATACCTAATAATATTCATAGAAAACTTCCGAGTGCCTATTATTACTAGTTCAAAATCAAAATTCATTGTACTCAATGCGAATGTTCAACACACTTCGTGAGTTTAAGGAGTCACTCGACATACCTACTAAGTAAATAATAATATTTGATGAACAATTATTAATGGTATGTTTATAAAAGCGATATAAAATGTAACTTCTTTTTCCAGCATTGTTTATTGTGTATAATAATATTGATAAAATGATCGCGTTTTAATAATATAAACTATAACTTATATAAATAAAATAAACATAAACTTTTGCTTGCGCTAGACTCAGAATAACGATAAGCAAGCTGTAATCCGATTGTTACGATCAATATTTTTACATGCGCTACTAAATACAACTAATAGAACTTAATGTTTTCGCGACCCCAGTAATCCTGACCAAATCGCGTCAAACGCCATTGATAACATTAAGTGTTCCGTATTATACCATAACGGTGTTAGCGCGATGAAATATTATAGTACGAGTTGCGTGCATCCGAGCGTGGCATAAATATCGTAATCATATAATTTATATTAAATGTATACATGATTGCCGTATAGCAATTTGAAATATGTAGATATACTTACCCACAAATAAGGGTTAAACTGTGCGTAAATATTAATTTATCAAAAGAGATGTATCCTCAGACACGTCTGACCGCTGCTGCCAGAGAGGTGGTTGAGATTTCTATATTTCTGTGCGTGTGTGTGTGTGTATGTGTGTGTGAGAGAGTTTTTATGTATTAGAGCTTTTTGCTGCAATTCATATAATTTATTTGGCAACAGAACTCGCCAAGCATTCACCATACCGCGGTTGGCGCGCATCGATATCGTTTTTCAAAGCCATTAATCCTGCAGTTAACCTCCAATATCGAAACGTACACACAAATACACACACAACGGTATACATAAACTACGAAGATGCCGCAATGAGAATACAGAATCAAAAATCTTGCTTCACGGCGGAGACTGTGGCTGCCGACAGCTTTAATCCTCTCCGAATGTTTGAGGTTGACGAGATTCGATGTACTTTCACTGGGTGAGCTTTTAAACTTTGAGAATAATCTCGCATTGAACGATAAATATACCTATAATTACTAACAACAATTTCAAAAATATTATGAAATGTTAAAATATGGGGGTCACATGGTTATAAATCTTAGTAATACTAGAAATGTATTTCGTTTTTCGAAAAAATGTTGAGTGTGTAGTACGAAATTAAAAAGTGCGTTGTGGTTCTATTCTCCATACTATGGTAGAGTTTGTTTTTAATTTTACATTTTTTTATTCAATTATTTTACATATTTTTAAAATTCCAAGATGTACTATCAACAGAAACTATACAATACCAACTATTTTAACTGTGCTACTGTTAATGTTTGAAAGGGGTAGTATGGCAAAATCCTTAAGTGTGCAGTACAAAAAGTATATATTTTAGCCTATGACTCTCTGTGTACACGTGCAAGCTGCAAATATATATCTATACTTATAGTATGTGTAAACGGAGACGGGCAGCCGTTATGCATTACCTAGACGTCTACGACCGGATAGTTTAAGTAAAATATAGATCAGAGAACATTATATAAAATACAACACGCGCGATCCACTTCATACATATTACATACATATATTATACATATATAATCATAAAAAGATTCAAAGATTTGTATGGGTGTGTTTGTGTGTGTGTGTGTGTGTGTGTGTGTGTGTGTGTGTGTGTGTGTGTAAATAATATTTTATCGGTATATTTATATATTATATATATGACCACTTTTCATCCATCACTCCGTCCGGTGAACGTTTTGACAATCGTGAAAATTGTTTTGTCCTCAAATATTATATCATGATGTGTGCACAGTACGCAGTGAATAAATCGGACCGATTGAATAAGTAAAAAAAGCAAATATTATGATGTACGCCAAAAGTATAAAAATAATTTAACAAAAAGAAAAAACGTTTCCTTTGAGATAATATAGGGTAAAGGATATTTTAATCTTTAATTTTTGCGCATACCTATAAAAGTATATTTATATATGTAGATTGTTTCTGTATCGATTGAGGTAACTAGTATAATTTAACACACTGCAGAGGCCCAATGAAAATTTTGCATTAAATAGTTATAGTTAACATGAATAATTTTCGAAAGATGTTTGGATAAAATCCAGGTTTTGAAAAAAAATATATTTCTAAAAATCTTCATTAGTCTACCCCAGCGAGTACACTTATACTAGTTACCTCGATCATTTCAGCCACGCCTTAACTCCATATGTGGTGCTTTAGATTTTTATGATTAATCCATTATTTTTATTATTATTACGATAGTAAAGTTATTATAGTAATAACTAATACCAATGTTCTAAGAACTCAAAGATTATTTTCTCAGTTTAATTAGAAATTAAATATTCAAATCTCAAGAAAATAAGTACATATTGTTTTTTTTTTCAGACGTACAGGATACGATACATGGTGAATACCCGTTTATACATTATATAGATTACATAAGTAGGTACATTATATGGTGGCTTTCTAAAAGAAAATATGAATTTTTAAATATTTTAATGATCAATGTACACATATGAACCACCCTCAAATATAACCTTGTTAAAAAGGATATATACCAAAAAGGGCTCTAATAATTTTGCTTACAAAACACGTCCTTGTGTTTTTGTAGTTATTTCGAGTATAACGCAAAATAAATTTAAAAAAAAATTGTTCGATTTTATACAGCCTACGTTTGAACGTAATAATAAATTAATGGGAGTGTTAAAAATTAAAATACACAAAGTTTAATTAGGTGTAGGTATGTTTACATACGGATTCGACCGAATGGTGTTCATCCGGGCTTATTTAAAATAGGTTGTTCTGTAAATTACAAATGTGTAGAATGTATAATATATTTATTTACACTAACGTACTGTTGTATGTTTAAGTACGTAAACACAACAACGCTCTATGCACATACATACATATACCTATTTATATTCTATTTTATTTCGCATGAATGAATACTGGGCTCCGATGAGCTCTACTGGGCTCCGTTTGCACTTATAGATTGAATAATATATAATGGTGGACTCGTAGTAGCGCGCCAGTGTGTGCATATCTGGATGTAAAATAATTTGTTTTAACTCGAAGAACGGATGAATTTTGAAACGTCAAGCATTAAATCTATTAAATAGTTTCAGACCACCTGAAATATTTTATGTACGTTCTCAGGTGGCAGATGTGTTACCGATTTAAAAAAAATAATTTTAAGGCTTATATTATAAGAAAATACATTTTGATTTCGACTGAAATTATTTGTTTGCCTCTAAAAATTTTTAAATTCGATTTTTATTTAGTAAGAATTTGAAATTCCAATTAAAATGTCTCCTAATGTTATAAAATAGACTAAATTAATCATAAGACTTCACTTTGCCAACAATTAAAGTCACAGTTTAAAATTATAAAATCTCGCTTTTGCTCGTTTTCCTCTTAGGTTAAATTTTATATAATACTCTCCGATTAATTAAATATGTATACATACTTATTCACACGTTCATTATCTTATGAACATATCGCGTGCGCTCAACTCGTAAGTTTAAAACATTGTTAACGAAAACGTTCAGTCATGTTTCACGGGTGCAGGTCATAATATATTCTTATCATTGAATTCGACAATAAGTCAATTAACTCAAATGTATAGTAAACTAAAGCCCGAGCACAATATGTATAGACTGGTACAAATGGCAAATGCACTATGTGTGTACAACAGACGAATATATAAAATAATACAGTGTAACTCGTAACAATAACGCAATAATAATCCAAAGTGTGACGAAGCGTCAATAACAAATGATTTTTAGTAAACATTTTCATAATTTTTCTTCGTCACAAACATATTTATTATGTTAATTATAACTTATATACTTGTTTATGATACACGAAGTGTTGTAGGTAAATTATTTTTTTAAAACCCGTGATTACCCATCTCTATTATAGTGTGACCACTAAGTAACGTCTTATGCCATCCATTTACGTACCGTGGCATATGCAATCGTATAAAATACTAAAAGGTAAGCGAGTTAATAAAAAAAAAAAAGTTAAAAAAATGGTGTTAAATCATCTCAAGAACGTTAAGTTATAAGTTGATAGTTAATACTATGTTTATTAAATATTAAAAATTGGTGTTCATAGTCTCAAAGTAATAATTTAAATTTGTCAAAAAAAGAAATTCGTTTATTTTTTAATTTACACCTTGGCCACAAAACTAAATTATGCTTTTTTTTAATATTTAATCCATAACCAATTATTTTGTTTAAACATCCATCATAGTAATGTATGTATCATGTGTGTATTGCAGTATTAACGAGCAATAGTATTTATTGTAGGTAAATAACTAGGTACTCCACGGCGATGATATATAAATAATGATAACCAGTGGTGTATATAGGGGAGGGCTTGGTGGGATAAAGCCCCCCCACCCCCGAAATGTTTTAAAAATCGTAAAAATTATTTTAAACGTATGTTATATTTTAATGGTGCTTTATGCTTATTTAGAATTTGCATCCAACGTCAAATCGTTTTGGAACATTTTGTAAATGAAATGTAGATAAGTACCTACTGGGTCGTGTTAGTAATTCTTAGATAACAGTGGTAATTTAACTAATTTAACTCTGTTCATAGTAACCCCTCTCGAAAATATTTTCTGTATATGTCACTGATGATAACGAATTCCCTAAATCCCTAAATTTTTGATTTCAATTGAAATGGAGTACACTTATTCTAATGTATTTTTTTTATTGCAACATTATAGAAGCTTCTTTTACTTTACATTTGGGGGATAAGAGTTTAAACTCTTCCTTTTTTTAGTTGAAAATCAAACCCGGATGATACATACCATCATCCGAGTTTACATTAATTATACATTGTCCACAATGTTACATGAGCTTACATACATCACATATTACACACAATGTTCTTTTAAGAAAATGTAGTTTTTCGATGTTTTTGAATAATATCACGAAAAATAGCAATAAAAAAAATGTATATAACTATCATTGCATTAAGTTCAGTCCATTATAAATATACCCTACAACTTTGTTGATCTTTTAATAAACAATGATATATTTTTTAGATTGAATACATAAAAAGCTAATTTAATTTATTGAAAATTTTATTAAAATAAGCCATTACTTTTATAATCTGTAAACTATAAGTATACACTATCGGATAGGTTAGTTTTTATTCTCAGTAAATATATATTAAAATGTAAGTAGGTACATTTAATATTAATATACTATTGTTATATCTTAAATATAATATTACAGTAATTTCAGAACACGCATAAACTAAACATTATATAATAATAATTTATACGGGAATAATGAATGGAGAAAAAGCAATCTTTTCTATAGCAATATTTTTATATGCTACGTCGAGTATAAATAATGATTTTAAACGATTTTTGAAAAATAAATTGTACTACTACAAAAAACATTATTACATAATTTCTATTTCTGCAAGTTATACATACATCGCAGACATTGTATATAATGTACATAATATATGCTTATTTACCCGTATATTTTACATTATGTAAATTTAGCCGTTATCGGACATAGTACCTTGTTCATCTTTAACCACACTACACAATGGTATAGTTTCCAAGACAAAAACGTAATTTTTTGATTTTAGATTTTGATTTAGGTTTACTAAATCTTGTAAATGGACGAATGGAGAGATAAAATTAAAAAAAAACACATATCACGGTAAGACCAGAATACTTTTCAAAACTTTCCATTTTCCGATAACTTTAACAGTTTAAATCCGTCGCACTATTGAATCATGACTGTCCACTGAAGCTACTGATTGGCTGGTACACATATAGTTATTGGCTATTTACATTTTAAACACGTGGCTCGCGTATGTTACTTTCAATGTATAAATACATATGTCTAGATCAGCGACTGTGAACTGTCGGCACGCAACACAAGAGCGGATCTATAGTTGGAGAACTGTGGGTCAGGCTATTTTAAGAGGCCACTTGTTAGACCTGAAACTGGATTGTTATAGTATATATTGTAACAAAAAAAAAAAAAAATAAAATATGATCATAGAATATGTGTTTTTAAGTTTATTTATGATCATCATTGGAATCATTAAAATTTATTTTAGTTTATGGAGGATTCCGGCAAAAAGATGTTTAACTGTAATGTAGAATTAAACCAGTTGCGTCGATTGGAGGGTGGCAACTGGGCCATCTTCTCCAGTTTTGTATTGACTTCAACCTATAGTCAGCACCAGTGATGCCCAGCTCTTAAAAAAAGTACTATTGTCAAATTTATTTTCAGAAGGTTCCACCCACCAAAAATGTCACTTGTCAGTATAATGATAAATAAATAATAGGTTATAATTGTTACATTGTAAAACTAATCTGTTGTTAAAAACGTGAACGTTATTATTACACTATTATAATATTACTTCATGACACTATCTATAAATAACGTATACGTTATACGAGCAGTCCCTCAATGTCCTAATGAATATTGGGGCTAGACCCCTAGGACCGCCCGCCCCATTTAAGCTATTGTTTTAACAACACTTGTTGGGGGGGGGGGGGGTTTGGCACTATTGGTCGACACACTTAAATGTATAAGAAGTCTTCAACAGATATTAAATATGGGTCATCTGACCTCCTATTACTTATTGTATTAGTTATGTCCAATGTAGGTACTCTTTAAAAATCTGACCTTCTGAACCCACCCCTCCTAAATTCACCTCTTAAGTCGGATACGCTACGGTAGCACCTCAACGGGAAAACATTCTACACCTTACCGGTGTGCTGACGTCTGACGGCAACGACTTTATATCGGTGAGATAATTTTTTTGACGCGAATACTGTACTCAGGGAATATTAACGCGACGGCCATGCTGCTGATACGCGTTATCAGACGACCGCATCTGCGTGATAGTAGACCGGATTAAGACGATAAAGATAATCGCAACCCGGTGTGATAACATTAGCAAAGTCTTCTAAATTAATGATTTTCCGAATGTTTTTTTTAATTGTTTTTTAATTTTTTATTCTTACACTTTTTTTTTTCCGTTCGGCCCACCCATATTCTTAACCGAGATTCCGCGGTGTAAAATGAGTCGTGATGTCGCATTCGCAGCACAGGTCGAACATTGTCGGACAACGACACGAGTGTCCACCACTGGGACGCTCAACATTTCGGTCAGTCGAATTGTTTGCCACAATTACTTAATTACTTTTATGTCCCTACACGACGTACGGACAAATCAATTGCGCGCCGCCTTGAACGCCTTGACGTGTGATACAATCCATTAACGGTTTTAACTTTGACTTTCACAGATGACCAAGCCCGACGCACGGTGATCTACGCACAGTAGCAATTGTATATCATGGAAGACTGGATGGCAGCATTAAAGGTTACAGCCAGTAGAGATCTTTTAAATCAGGTAAGTGCTTACTGGATCTAAGCTTTGTTTCAATGGTTCTAAAAACTTAAATTTCAGTGATCGTTAAGGTGCCGATCTGATAAAATATACTTGTGAAATAATTTTTGTATGGTTTGATAAAGTAGTTTTCTCTAATGATAAATTTTCATTTTACATATCTTATGAACAATAATGTAAAACAATGATTCGTCTTATAAAAATTAACAAATATTAAAAGACTGAAGACTACTTATTTCGATTAAAATTTATCCATATTTCAACACTTATGACACATTTTCAATTATATTATATTTTATGAATAAATTTATTTTATTTTATGTATAATATAATTTGATAATTAAAAATATTTTATCTATAATATTGAATATTAATGCTCTTGCCTCTTATGGATAATAATTTATCTATAAAGTTCTGCTTATAAAATTAAAATGTTTTTAATATTTTAATACTGTATTCAGTGGCGTACTTACGGGGAGGGTGTAAGGGGTTTCCACCCCCCCCACAGATTTTTTTTTTTAATGATATTTGATTATTATTTATTAATATTTATATATTATAGTAAAATATTTTGATTTTACTATGATTAGGTATATATTAAAAATTGAATAACAAAATAATTTTCATTAATATGGGACCTAATAACACTATTTTAAATGTAATATTATATATGATCTCGTTTTAAGATATACTACGAAAACTTAAAAACTTACTCTTAAACACCCCCCCCCCCCCCCCCAAAAAAAAAAGAATTGTATCTACGCTACTGACTGTATTCCAATCAATTATCATTAAAAATTGGCTTTGATTTTAGGTATGTATCTAAAATAATTTTAATATAAATGCTTTTTAAGAAAATTGAACTAAAAATAACTAGGTACCCAGTATTAAATTATTGACTATTATTTTATGTTTTGACACTAAAATAAATTTTTATGTCTAGCCAATTGGTGTAGATTTAAATGATTTACTGTCTGGAAACCATTCATGGCATGCAACATCTCATGCTCGTCCAACATATTGCAATATCTGCCGAGAACAGCTATCAGGTAATTTTAATATATTTATATATTATTTTATGTTTGTTATTATTATTATTATTTTTTTTTTTTTATTTGTGAAATATTTAGGTGTAACATCGCATGGATACAGTTGTGAGGTATGCAAATGTAAAGTACATAAAAGATGTGTAGACAAGGCAATCAGCAACTGCAAGTGGACTACATTAGCAAGCGTTGGAAAAGACATAATTGAAGATAACCATGGGGTAATAATTATTATTAATTAGAATACTTAAAATATAGTTATTATTATTTTTTTTTTTTTTTTTTTAGACAAACAATTATAATCGGATTTATAAATAGGACTAAATTATAATTTTCAGTATTATTGAAAGCTGTTTTTTCTTAATACACTAAATTTCACTTAATATAGTAACATTGGATCCATTTACTCACATTAATCATTTACCCATAAAAACCAAAACGAGAAATATAAGCACTTGCATTTTTATTTTAAAAAAAGTATATTTCATGTGACATGCATACCTTAAAGTTTAAATAATAATGCTAAATAAAGTAATAAAATACATAAAATAAATGTCTACCATATGCTTCTTTCAATTTGACATTGTGTCTATTCTCTCACCTACTTAACTAAAAATCAGTGACAATAAACTGTTCGTATAACCATTTTTTTGTATGAACTTTTCAGGTTTGAATTAGCCCAAAAATTCAAAAATCATATTTTTTTTTTCAATAAAAACCATTTACTTAAAGCCTCATAAATTCTGGGATTTTTTCTTTCCTTTTAGATTTTCGACCATATGTTTGACTGGAATTGAAAGTCTGATAAAAAATATTGTGTTTAAGAAATTTTCTAATGATTGACTTTGGAACACATTGTTTGATATTTTTACTTAATGTAAAATGTCATGAATAATAATATCATATTAAATGTCTAAAATCACGGTTTCTTTTCACTTGCAAATTTATTTGAGGAATATGTAGTTTATATTAAATATTATGTAATAAGCCTTTTAATAGTATTTTAAAATACTTTTTAAAAAGTTACGATTTTTTATTTTTTATTATTATTTTTTTTTTTGACGTAATTTACCTGATGATGAATTTTTCATTTGAAACCGATCATTCAATACAGATATCTTAATTAAAGTATTAACTTTAAGCTACGCTTTATTTATATGTATATTAAATATTTATGTTTTAGAATATTTTAATGATACACCAATGGATGGAAGGAAATTTACCTGTGTCTTCTAAGTGTGCAGTCTGTGATAAAACTTGTGGATCTGTTTTAAGGTTTATATTAATTTGTGTTTTATTGAATATTTATTAACTTATCGGGTTTAGAAATACCAATATGGTTTATTTATTAATATTTATTTTAATTTTAGACTCCAAGACTGGAGATGCTTATGGTGTAGAGCTACAGTACATACTGCATGCCGCCCCAAGCATTCTATTAAATGCCCATTGGGATCTAATAGACTAAGTGTGGTGCCACCAACGGCCATACATTCTGTTGGTAAGATATAGTTAGTTTTTAATTAACTAATATTTACTATTAATACACAACTACTAACTTATTTTATATTTTCAGGTAGTGATGATTCTTTAGAAGCAATTCAACCACATGGATGTTCACCATTATTAGTGTTTGTTAATTCTAAGTCAGGTGACAATCAAGGTGTAAAATTTCTCAGGCGATTTAAACAAATTTTAAATCCAGCCCAAGTGTTTGATCTCATTGGTAATGGCCCTGGACCTGGGTAATTAAATTTTGAAATTTTAATTCATAGACATATTACATATTTCTTCTTCTTATTATTATTATTATTTTTAATTTTCAGGTTAAGATTATTTAGGCATTTCAATCCATTTAGAGTATTAGTTTGTAGTGGTGATGGTTCTGTTGGATGGGTACTTTCTGAAATTGACAGACTAAATATGCAGGTAAAATTGATCTATTAACAAATTTTAAATTATTAATGTACTAATTATTATTGTATTTGTATACCAGGTGCAATGTCATGTTGGTGTATTACCATTGGGTACTGGAAATGATTTGGCTAGAGTATTAGGTTGGGGTGCATCTTGTGATGATGATGCTCATTTGCCACAAATACTAGACAAATATGAACGAGCCAGTACAAAAATCCTTGACAGGTTAATAAATACATGATAAAATTATATACTTTTCATCACCTTAATTGCACATTCTAGATGGAGTATAATGGTGTATGAGCGTAGCATTGATATAGGTAGTGGCACTAAACTCACAATGAATTCTGGGGTACAAGAGGGTATTAGTTTAGAATCAGCCATATCCACTTACTACAATTATATTATGTCAAATTTGAATCTTATTTTACAATCCAATGAACACGAAGCAATTGTTAATATGGCTAAGTTAGTACATTTTGTAATATTATGAATCTATTAGTATCTGCTTAAATTTACCATGTATTTTTAGAGTTTTATGTGGTACTGTCAAAGATTTTATTGTATGCATATCAGAAATTAGTAATGGTATTGATGATTCTGATTTTAATGATATGCGACAAGATTTAAAGTATAAATTAGATACGCTTTTACAACTTCTCCAAAAAGAAGAGTTCAAAACTACATATCAACCAAAAAATGTAATTTTTTTAATAATTTATTTAAACTGTTTGTGTACTCAGGATTTTGATTTAATATGATTTTTCATTGACATTTAGGAAACAAATCAAAATAATTTGACTAATAGTAATGAAGAAAATGCTCACATTGATATTAATGAGATAAGTAATAATAATGTAAAATACAATGAAATCTCAGCCATTAAAAAAGTAAGACTTTTAATCTTTTTCTATTTATTCGTATTAATATAAATTTTTAAATTACTTATTTTTAAGGTGTATAAGAAACAATTACTCGAAAGAGCTAATAGTCTTAAAAAATCAGTTACAAAATTAATTGAACATTCTGGCAAGACAACTTGTTCTACAAATATTTTAATTCCACTTCCTGTTTCACAACTGGTATGTAATATTGATTTTGTTAGTCATGACTAGGGTAGAGAAATTGTAAATGTAAAATTGGTAAAGTGTGTATATAAAAATTCATAAAAAAATTTTAAATATGCTTTAAATCACTTTTAAGCGGTAAAAATTATTTTATATGCCTTAATAATATCCATTATAAATATACATGTATATATTTATAAATTAGGTGCTGAAATATAGCTAATATCAGTATATTAAAATAAATAATTTTTTTACATGAAAAATTGATCTTTATGTCAATAAAGATTACGTATACTTAAGAATTATTTTTCTTCCATTTCGTTTTTTTTTATTTTTAATAAATTGTGTTTAACATATTATACATGATCACTGGTTTGAATTTGGTCACTAGTGATTTTTATTTTTGGAATGGATGACTGTCTCAAGAAAAAAAATACCCATCCCCTCAAATTTCAAATCCTTCATAAGAATTATTATGTATTTAAAAAAAATTATATTAAATTCTTAATTAATTATATATTTTTTTCAACCAATTCTCTATAAAATATGAAAAATTTATTTTTAAAAGATGCTTTAAATAACTTATGTATTTTTGATAAAAGTGATCAAAATATTAAAAACAAAAATATATATCTCAACCTAAAAGTACATGATCTGAATTTGTATCTTAATTTACTATAAAATTATAACATGGAATATAGTGACATTGTACTATAATTTATCTGCCCTTACTTTAACTCATTACTTATTCATACTGAATTATTATGAAACTGTTTCAGCCATCACCTAGCATTGACAACAATCTTAACCTTGAACAATTAACTCCCACATCTATTGCTAATCCAATATCTATTTCTCCGATACCTATGCTTAGAAGAAACTCATCAAATTCAACAGAATTAAATGTTGAATCATTACCTGCACCTGTAGAATTTGCTGACTGCCGTCAAGAAATAGTGATGGATGATCAGAATGCAGTGTATGTTAATTTTTGTTATAATCTTAAAATATTTATTGATTTTATTAAATATGTATTACGTTATTAATAGGCTGTCAGAAGAAGATACAAGTACATATCAAACTTCACAATATGATGATTTGAATAGTTATTGCCAAATATATGAAACTGATAAATTAAAAAATGAAAGCAAAGACCAAATTAGTGAACCATTAAAAACATATCCAGCATCTAAAATAAGCGAAGAAGAATTTTTAGGAAATATTTATCATATTGATTCGTCTGAAGCATCTGATGAAATACCAGATAGTTATATATTGTGTGATAATAAATGTCTAGCCTCTTCGTCCCGTTACAGTTTTCGTCAAGCATGCAAAGGCATGTTTTCTCGTCATAACCCTAAATTTAATTTTGGTGTGAATGAATGTATGGAGTCTGACATTGATGCCTCAAATTTAATATCTTCATCACCAGAAGATGAAGTTAGTGAAGACCTTCATAAAGAACTCGGAGTCAAGGATAATAATTTAAAAAAGTGTAGTTTAGCACATTTCATAGAGGGAAATGATATTGCAAGAAAGTCAATTAAATGTCGTCATCTTAATAAAACTTACAGCGATATGGAAGTCGAAACAGAATTAAGACTTAAAAATAATGAAAATGATCAAGAAAAGTGTAATGTTATGATGGGTTTAGCAGTACCTAATGAATCAAATTTGATTCCAAATAAAAATGAAATAAATGTCAGAATTCAAGGTTCTAATGGTAATTTAAGTACAAATGGTGACCATTCATGTCAACTACAAAATTCTAAGCTTGGGAACGATATTGTTTTTGATATTAATGATAATGACGATGAATTAAATAGTTTCAAAGGATTAAAAAGAAGTCAAACAATGGCTGGTCCAGCTGTAGTAATAAATCCACCATCTCCTCAAAATTTCTCACCCAATAAGATTTGTGATATCGAAGAATCACATTTAGACTGTAGAAGAAATAGTTTTGATAGTTGTCGAAGACGTAAGTATAGACATTTAATTTAACTACTGTCCTATTACTTAATTCCTAATTATTATTACTGATTTATTTTGTAGTTTCTGCAGCATCACCTGTCATGTTAAGTGCTTCACCTTTACGATCTTCTCATAAAATTTCTAGTAGTACAGCATTAAATACTCGGAATCATTCTCCTACCCCATGCTCAATACAAAATGATACATCACTTAAACATAACAAGCGTTTACCCATCATCAACCCACTCGTCACTCTGCCTACTTGGCCTAGTAAATATAATTATTTTAAAAAGTAATAATATTACTTATATTCATTCAATAATTACTTTTATTATACTTAAAATAGATGTAACAGAAACGAGTTTAATAAGTCAAGTATTATTAGCAAATGCAGATGCTCTATGTGCTCCAGCTGTGCCTTTGATGGACCCTGATGAAACATTGCTGTAAATTTAAAAATAGTTAAAATTTATAAATACAATAATAATACCATTTTATTTTCAGGGAAGGATTTTTCGAAAAATGTATTATGAATAATTATTTTGGAATTGGCATAGATGCTAAGATATCACTAGATTTTCATCATAAACGTGAAGAACATCCTGAAAAATGTAGATCACGAACACGAAATTACATGTGGTATGGAGTTTTAGGGAGCAAGCAATGGTTGCAAGTAAGTACATATATATATATATATATATATATATATATATATATATATATATATACAAAGAAACATTTTGAATTTAAATAACTTTTGTTTTTACTTTAAGAAAACTTATAAAAATTTGGATCAAAGAGTACAACTGGAATGTGATGGACAAAGAATTCCACTCCCTTCATTGCAAGGAATTGTAATACTTAATATTCCAAGGTAATAGATAAAATTACATTTATTAATATACAAGTATATAAGTTATTAATTTATTTTTTTTTTTATTTTTTTTTTTTATATTTAGTTTTATGGGTGGTACCAATTTTTGGGGTGGTACAAAAGAAGATAGAGTTTACTTAGCTCCAAGTATTGACGATAGGATATTAGAAGTAGTTGCTGTTTTTGGAACTATTCAAATGGCTGCTTCGCGTTTAATAAACCTGCAGCATCATCGAATTGCTCAATGTACCACAGTACAAATAAATATTATGGGTATGTGTATTTTATTTTATATTAATTATTACAAATATATTTAAACTTCAATTTAAGGAGAAGAGGGAGTACCAATACAAGTAGATGGTGAAGCATGGGTACAACCACCTGGAATGATACGTATAATTCACAAGAACAGAATGAAAATGTTATGTAGAAATAAAGCTCTTGAACTGTCTCTGAAGTCTTGGGAAGAAAAACAGAAACAAATCAAACACCAAAATAAACGTACTCATAGCCAGTCATTGTGTAGATATACTCCATTAAGCCAAGAAGAATGGACGATTTTACAAGGCTTTTTGGAAGCTACCACAAATTTAATTGAGTAATTATCTGATTTTCTATTTATAATTGATTATTAAATTTACTAAAAATATATTAATATATTGTCTAGACTCATAAGAGAAATATTATCAAAACAAAAATTAGTCAAAGGAGATGAACTAAAAAAACGAATGGACTCGACTAATAATAATATTAAAAAAATCAGTATTATTGAACATGAAACAAAGGAAGTATGTATTAATAACTTATCAATTATAAAGATTTTTCTGTAGTTAAATATTTATTTTATTTTTAGAAGGAATTACGATCAGTAGCTTCAGATATTGTTTTAAGTACAAAATATTTACATGAAGAAACCTTAATTATGATCAGGAGTGCAGGAAATGTTAGTATAATTATTAGTGTTATAAGTATTGGATATTAATTTACTATACTAATTAATAAATTATTCTCTTTAAGGTTTTTGATGGAGAATTTGTAGTCAAACTTACTTTGGCATTCAGCAGACTAGAAAATGAGTTCAAAAAATGTTTGATATCTTGTAAGGACTCAGATAGTGACAATGAATCATCATCTTCCTATGTTTACTTTCTGAACAATGCTTATGAATCGGTAATATAAACATGAAATGTATAGAAATTGTTATTAATTACTTATTATGTTTTATGTTATATAATATTATGCCAATTTTCATTATGAAAAAATTGCATTTTAGAGTTGCTCTTATTTTATGAAAATGCAATTTATAATAACACACTTTTATTATTGTACAATGTATATTTAACTAATTGTGTTTTTAACTTAGGAAAAATTATGCCGGAAAGGACAATTTTGGCAGAAGTTATGGAAAGCTAATGTGACATCTTCAAAACGGCTTAATCATGATGTATCAAATTGGAGTACTGTGGAGGTAGGAATTTGGCTAGAATCTGTACAATTGGGTGAGTATATCGAAGTATTTGCCAACAATGATATTCGAGGCAAGGAACTGTTGAACTTATCAAGGCGCGACCTCAAAGAAATTGGTATGACCAAAGTAGGGCATTTAAAACGTATACTTATGGCTGTCAAAGAATTAAACACTGTACATGAACATCATTAATAGTTAAAAAGGTGAAATATTAACTTTTAGGGTTTATGTACTCACACTTGTAAATATTTTTTTTATTTTATTTTTTTGTGTTTTTCATGGAATATGTTATTTTGGTACATTTGTACCATGAAAATACATTGTTAGATTATAGTGGATGATTTCTCAAACCACCAGGACTGTTATGAGCTTATCAAAGCTAATATTTAAATTAAATTTAAAAAATTATGAAATCATTAAATTATAAATTGAGAACAAAGATATTTATTTTTATATTTCTAAGCTTGTAGGAAATATAACTATTTCTAATTTTGGTTTTTTATATATTTCAATGTGAACAATGTAAACTAAATATTTTAATTTATTGTTTAAAAATCAGCTATGTAGTTTTAATATTTTAATTTAGTTCAATTTTTTTTTTTTTTATGAATCTCAGTCATTCTTTTTTCAAACACAGATTCAACATTTTTCGTTTGCATAATAATTGCATTGTTTTAACATTATTTATAGATATATAATCTTTACATTCATTTTTAGTATTTTTATAATATCATATTAATAATTTACATCTCTAGGAATGTGCAACCTACAATTTTAAATTTGATCTGTTCTCTTAATAAATGTGATTAGCTTAGATGTAGAACATTATTAGCTATTACGTTTGTGGGTAAATAATACTAAAATTAAAACAGGAAAGCCAAAGACTTATTCTATTTGCTCTATTTAACTTGTCTATTTCCCTATCTTCTAGTAACTAAGTGCCAAACATTTATTACTTTTAAATCTTTCAATTCTAATAATGTTTGTTTATGTTATCCATACATTTTATAATTCTATATTTAAAAATTATTAAGTACATACAATTTATTAATTCAATCAATCTTTTTAGTATAACTAATGAATTAAAAAAAAAATTAAAAAAACACTTAAAAATATATTTAATAAAAATATATTTTTGTTACATACTCATTTTTTAAACTTAACAGTGTATATTCATTTTATTAACGTTTAATTATGAAGTGATTTATATTGTGATACGATCAACCTAAGATAAAAACTAATCACCATTGGGAATAATATAATATATTATAATATAGTATAACGACCATCATTTTTAGACAAATAATCTTTTTATACATTGTGGCTTTTAATACTTTTAATCTGTATGTTTTTCAGTTCATTTTTCACTAATATTGTACCAATGATATTTATTGATCTACCTTGTTTATTAACAAATCATGAATAATAATATACTTAATGCTTTAAAAGTTATAAATTAATTACATAATAATGAAGTATAGAAAATATTTGAAAAAAAATTGATGGTCGGACAAATTAAAATAGATTTGAATTCAATATTATGTACTGATTAGTGATATAATAATTAAAGCCATTGATGTGTTTCAATATTCTATTTTAAACTATTAACTTATCTATATTATATAAGGTGTCGTAACCTACAATTTTGTTAACAAATTTTATTACTATTATTAATATTATTATTATTATTATTATTATTATTATTATTATTATTATTATTA